>NW_004524579.1:36578657-36580330 GCF_000260255.1 Octodon degus
TAAACTACAAGGAGAGGCCAGGATACAGTGCCTGCCTGGCAAGCACAAGGTCCCCAGTTAGATCCCCGGTACTAAAAAACAAAACAAAACAAAACAAAACAAAACAAAAACCCGGACCAACAATGAGTGGAATGAAATTCAAAGTCCAGAAATAATCTGTTATGTTTGTAGTTCGCTGTATTTGTTTTTAAAAAGGCTGTGAGGGCAGGAATTGATGAAATAAGATGCGGTGAAACCATACAATCAAACTTTACTCAATCGCTAAAGAATGATATTGAGGTTACTCTTACAATGTAGATGAACCTTAAAAAAGTCATGGTAGGAGAAAGAATTCAGATAGAAAAGGCTACACATTTATTTGCAGTATCCAGAATGAGCAGTCATAAAGACAGAAAGATGGATATTTGCTTGAGGGTGGGCTATAATGAGTATGGGATTTCTTTTGGAATTGGTTAATAATAGTAGAGCAAGCTGTAGGAATATATTAAAAATGAATGAATTTTACACTTTTTGACCTGTCTGGTATATGAATGAAGTTGCATCACAATGTTATCTAAAAATAATACATAGATAAGAACACACCCAGAATGAAGACTTAGTTAGGCAGCGCATTAAAGTGAAATACCTGTCTTGGACAAACTTCAGTATCTAACACCTTGTGAGGAATTCTTAGATCTCTATCTGGCTTTCCTGCCTCGCTGTCTGTCCTGTCAGGGCCTGTTTCCTTATCACTGAATCCAGGGAGCAGCACTAGGGACATTCCAGCCTACCTGAGAGGCAGAGGTGCATCCAGAGTGCAGCATACCCCATCAGCCATAAAGGGCCCCAGTGTGATGTGGCTGCCCCTGACTTTTCATCAGTGGCGGGTATATCGATTTTTCCCCTCCGATTCTTACTACTCCTCGCACCCTGTCATTTTGTTACCATCTTCCCAAAATGTTAGGAAGCAAAGGTACACACACTCCCATACACACATTTGTACCTGTGTATGTGCATATAAAATAGTTTTGAGTTGGGGTTTCCTCCTGTTGCCCAGTGAGCCCCCAGACTGAAGCTGTTCTGTTGCTTCGGTTTCCAGAGTAGCTGGGACAGGAGCATGCCATGCATGCAGCTTAAGAAAGCTTTTAAAAGTATCACATGAGGAAAAATGCTGTAGAGATGACCTTGGGCAACTTGAGGTTATCAAAAAGCATCTCTCCATAGAGGCGTGAGACACGAGTAATTAATTCAGAAATAAGCAAGGATCATTTGTTTTGAAGAAAATAGATTCTTGCTTTTGATGTAATGTACATTTTAAGATAGGCAGTCAGAGCCCACTAGGCAGGTGAATGACAGAGAGGATTCTCTGGGGGCCAGCAAAGCGCAGGCTGCGCCGGAGTAGGTAAAGGATACTTGGCATAGCATAAGAGGATGGTGGAAAATCGTGGAGGAGGAAGAGACACAGTGACGGATGCACTGCACTGTAGTGAGATGTTGGATGGACAGCAGGAAGCAATAGGAAAACAATAAACTTTTTCATGTTTCAAGTGCTGTGCCTCCTTCTGGGACTGAACGCAGGGCCTCCCAGCTATGCTGCCTGTGCTTTGCTGCTGAGCCACACTCCAGCCCTACAGGTGCTTCAGTTACGGGTTTTCTGAGGAGGGCGTACACCTTGCGTAGGCCCAGTTCATAGT
>NW_004524579.1:36580596-36589698 GCF_000260255.1 Octodon degus
GGTACTGGGAATCAAACTTGGGACCATGCCTTGCCACACAGTCACTTGTGCCACTGAGCTATCTCCCAGCCATTTAGTCCCCTTTGGGTGACCACATAATGTATAAAGAGAGAGGAGACATAAGCCTGTGGCTCTCAACTGGGACAAACATCGGAGCTGTTTTATCTCTACACTTTACAAATCCTGCTAACTATTAGAGGTGTCCCAGTTTATCCTGCAGTATTAAATGAAAAAATTGAGATCTGCAGGAATCTTGAGAGAACACGCCGTGAGCACTGCCCATATGCTTGGATTGTGTATTATTCTTGGGTCAAGCCAGAAAAAGTCCAATTGAGCATTTGACTACACTTGCTGTGTCCCATGTGTATCCCCTGACTCCGTGCCTCTCCACCCGTCTCCTTTTGGGTCCATTTCACTTGAGTCCTCAACACTGAGTGTGCATGCCATTAGCTCCTGTCCAGGACTGTTCGTGGAGCTCTTGCAGGGCTTCTTTTTCTGATTAAATTCCAGCATCATCATAGAGCTTTCTGAGTTGTGCATGGGGCTTGAACAGCTCCCAGGCACTCCTCCGGATGAGCTAGTTGGTTTGGGGCTGCCCTGCCCTGCAGAGCACTGGTGGGTTACGCCAGGTCCAGCCCTCACCTGTACAAGTATTGATCATACATCTCCAGCTCTGGTTTCCCTAGGGTCTTCTGCTTAGAGTGGTGGTTACCAGCTGAGGGCAGTTTTACAGTCTAATACCATGAGCAGTGCTTGGAAAGTGTAGCTGCCACACCAGGAGGAGTAGGAGTGCTTCTGGTATCTAGGGCTTAGCAGCCAGGGAAAGTGCTGAGCATCCAATAATGTACGGATCATCTTGTCAGTATCTACCCAATTTCGGCTAAGTACAGATTAAAATGATTTCCAAAGTTTTGTTAGAAGGTCAGTGATGGCTGGGTGTGGTGGTGCACATCTGTAATCCCAGGACTTGGGAGGTTAAGGCAGGAGGGTTGCTGTGAGTTTGAGGCCAGCCTAGGTGATATTGTGAGTTTAAGGTCAATCTGAACTGCATAGAGAGACCCTGTCTAGAAAAAAAAGGGAGGGGGTCAGTGATGTGAAAGTTTGAGTAAAACATGGTGTCTCTTGTACACAACAGTTTCTCTTAATGAATCTTAAAGTATTATATAGCAAACAAAAAAGGAAAATGGTGCTTTGGGATTGCAATAACTAATATTAAAGCACAGTGAGTTTTGCAGATAGCTGTGTTGCAGGCCCTGGCCTGTAGGTGCACCGGGAGCGATGGCGAGGGGAGGCTGAGAAGGGTGCCTCATGCCTCAGCACCTGTTCCAAGTACAGTGTGCTAGCGGTCCCGGTAGGCATTCTTTAGGTCTAATTTGACTTCACAATAAAAAGCTGTTCTCTCTTGACATTCTAGTAATGCTGTAATTACTTGAAGTGTGTATTTAGGAAAAGAAAATGTAAAAAGGAACAGAAAGAGGCACTGAATGAGAATGATAAGAACAGATGTAGGGTGGGGTGATCTCTGGCCTTTCAAGGGAAGAGAAAAACAAAATTGAAGAGTGATGCTGGCAGGCCCTGCTTGTTTGCCTTGGTGTGAGGAGCCTGGTAGGACCATATAGTGGATGGAGTCCAGTGGAATTGGACAAAGGCTCTGGAGGGGTCAGTTCATTGCACAACTATAGTATTGCTGGTGGAAATTAATACTGTGAATGGCTGTTGGAAGATTAAATCAGAGAAACAAAGGTAACAGTATTGATAAAAGTTACTGTGCAGTGCAGGTGCTAGAAAGAGTGGACAAAGCATGATCTTTCTGGGTGGACAAGCATTAGGGCTGGGTGTGGCTGCCATCAGGTCTCCTATCCTTCAGGGTGTGTGCAAGGTGAACACATGACTTAAGAGTGATTGCCCTGCCGGGCCAGGAGGCAGATAGTGCTGATGAAGCAGTTTCTGTGAGACTCTTGTCTTGACTCTGGGGTGTAATATAGTGTACTGTGCTTGGGTGAGTTAGTGACTCTGGTTTGAATTTCCTTCACTTGTTCATGTCTAAATTGAAGGAGGTACTTGGATGATATAAGCATCTATTCTTCTTTTGCATTCTTTGTTTCTGTTGTTGAGCTTTCAGGAAAGGCTTCTGGAAACGGAACGGCACCCTTTGTAAGCCTGGGAATAGACAGCAGTGTGAGTAATCTTCCACAGTTATCTTATTTAACAAATGTTCATGCAGTGTTTGGAGCCTTGTCTTCAGGACTGAGAAGATACTCAGTTTTACTTTTCATAGCACCCAGTAAGGCAGGTACTCCTGTTATCCTGGTATATAGACGAGGAACTGAGGTGCAGAGTTCATGCTTGCCCCAGCTGCAGGGAGCACTCAATGGGATGCCAGCAGTTGGCCTCTGGGTGCTATCCTTGGCCACTTCCTTGCCTGAGGTCCATGAGGAGGTTGCCCAGAGCCACCTGAGATGGGGATCTGGGAGCTGGGGGTACTTGTGGGGGTTCATAGGGGACTGTGTGTGATGAATTGCTGGAGGGTTTGTGTAGGTGGGGTCATGAAGTTTGTTTTTATTTTCTTCTAGATTGGGGGAGGCCTGAGCAAGACATACAACAGGGCTTATGGGTGGAGAGGGAGCTGGGAGGACCACGCGGGTGGTCCCTGGTACGTGAGGGATGCCCCAGTGCTCAGGCAGGAGGCCTGATGCTTGCACTGTTGCTTCAGATGAGCAACATTTCACTCAGACAGGAGAGTTCTGGTAAAAGCTTTAGGTTTGACTTCATAACCTTTGAGGTTTTTGGCTCTTAGTGTTTGAGCACTGGAAGCTTGTGGGTTTGCAATAGGTGGTAAAGTGGGATTATGTTTTTCAGGTATCCTTATTCTAAAGGCAGTTTTTGGTCTGGAAAGATGAGAAGTATATATTCACTAGCTGGAGCCACATCCTGGATACATTGTGGAAGAAAATCTTTTTTTTTTTTTTTTTTGAGGTGTGTATGTGAAAACTTGTTGCTATAGAGAGTAGGAAAAAATTATTGATCTTGTAACTGCTTCTTATGAGGAGCGCTGGCATCTATAGTCACACCTGACTGCCTCAGATGGGAAGTTGGAGTTCTGCTTGTTTTAAAAACCAAATAGAAGCAAGTAAGAAACAAAAAGAAAGCAAGCATTTACTAATTGATGGGCTGAATATTGGAGTTGGAGGCTGCTGTGGTGGTGAAGAGAGCTTGTCTGAGATGTGCAGAAAGGGATGCTCGTGGCTAGCTTGCCCTGCTAGGCTAGCCCCAAGACAAACATATCCTTCCCTGAGCCCCCACGGAAACCCTAATAGGAGCAGAAGACAGCAGTTGCATAGGGCCACCACACAACACAACTTCCTTGTGGACTAGAGAGGTAGGACTGGGAGGAGGAGTTGGGGTCTCTCCAGAGAAATAAAATCCTAAGCATCGGAACCCCTGAAATAAGTTGCAAGTGGCTTAAAAGCTGCTATATGATAATTAGTATCGTTGTAGGATTGTTCCTTGTGCCTTTCAGTGAAGACAAACTTCAGGTACTTCAGCTGTTTGCAGGTGTACAGGCTCTGGAAACAGATGTATCCGGAAATGCATTCCAAGTTTTACACAGCTTGCTAGCAAATGAAATTTTGATACGTGACACACCTTGTAAATGGGCAGTTTATTGTTATCTGCACAAAAGGATGTTTGAATACGTGGAAACCTGGATGCTGGGATTTATTCAGCCAAAACAGAATAAAACACATGAACTCATGTCAGTCTGGGCCCTGCAGTTGAGCCATGACTTTTTTTTTTTTTTTTTGGCGGAACCAGGAATTGAACTCAGGCCATTGCGCTTGCCAGGGAAGCTCTTATTTTACTGATGAGCCATGACTTTTGATGGTTGTTTTCCCACTGACTTCTGAAGCCGCGTGGTCTGCATGGTGCAGCTGAGCCCTGTACTGTACCGTACCATTTATCTCAATTATTACAGAAAAAAGTACGAGTTGGTTGACTTTGTGCTGAACTCTCTGCAACTGTTGCTGGCTCTCCATAGCAAACATGTTTTGCATAGAATTCAGATTGCCTATTTCCCGAAAAACACCTTACTTATAGTCGGTTGTAACTACCTAATTGAATAAGCACTCATTATATTTGACAGGCCTGTTTATTTTATTATAGAATGAACTAAAAACATTTCTTTCATTTCACAAAGCAGAGATACAGAAAGTGATTATAACCTAGGATTAAATGTGCAACTGACAATTTGTTTATTCTAGTTGTTTTCTAATGGATATCCTTTGACACACTGAGATGGTACTGTTTATGCATTCTTTGCATGATCTTTTTAATTCATAAAATTAGCATTTCTCTTTAAAAAGTATGTATACATTATAGGTATACATTATAGGTGTACTATAGGTGCTGTAGTATACATTATAGGTGATTACAAAATATTCTGTTTTAGTTATTTGTCCTCATATTCAGTAGTCTCATAATAAGTGATGGGGTTATGGGAACATTTTCATTCAAAGCTTTAAAAATGTCCCTTGCTGTCAGTTTCTCTAGAGTCAAACAGCATATATATTTTTATTAGGACCTTGAATTCTAAGTAGAGATCTTAAAAAAGACTTAAAAGGTTAAAGAAGGTGTTTGATTAACTGAACATGTAGACTCATGGTGCCCTACTCTAGGAGAGACTCAGTAGTAGTTTCTAGTGATGATTGAATGAGCATGAAAAGACACTGATCCTACATCAGGGTGCAGGTGGTGGTGACGGGAGGTGCTGTGGTGGGTCACCGTGAGCAGGATCGTACCAGGTGCTTAGCACTAGGTGCTGATCGGAGTGCTCACACATCGGCTTCCCGTGGAATTTGGGGGCTGGGTAGAACCTGCCTCTCGTGCTTTGGGGTGGAAGGTGAGACTTTGCAGTGAGGGGAGAGTCACTCAGATGTCCTTCAGCTGCTGGAGGGATAAACAGCAATGCAGTATTCTTTGGCCATAAGAGGGATGAAGCAGTAGTCCTTGTTATAACATGGATGACCCTGACAAATGCTGTGGGGAAAGAAAACCAGTTACAAAAGCCACATTTTGGTATAATTGTTTAAATGGTAGGAGATAGAGTAGTGGTTGTTTAGAGCACGGGAAGAGGGAAGAAGCAACTGCTAGGGGCTATGATTTTTTTTTTTTTCAGGTAATGAAATACTCTAAAATAAGATTGTTAGGATGGTTACAAAATTCTAATAATGTAGTGGAAATTATTCAGTTGTACACTTTCAATGTACGCATTCTAGCTCAATAAAACCATTTTAACAGCACTGTCAAGGCTAGGGGTTGTTATATTAGTTTTCTTTCTTAATTTTTTTTTTTTTTTTTTGCGGAACCGGGGATTGAACTCAGGCCCTTGCACTTGCCAGGGAAGCGCATATTCAACTGGGCCATCTCCCCGGCCCTATATTAGTTTTCTAAGGCTACTATTGGGTGACTTAAACCACAGAAATGTATTTCAGGAGAATGGTAGTCCATGAACAAGGTGTCAGCAGGGTTGCTTTTTCCTGAGTCTACTCTCGTAGCTTTGCCTCTCTGTGTCCTTCTGTGATCTTCCTTTTTCTTCTTTCTTTTTTCTGTGTGTGTGGTTGTAGAGATTGAACCCAGGGCCTGACTGCTGCTGCATGACAGGTACCCTGCATTCTCTGCCCTCATGTTTTCTGCGTTCTGTGCACACATATCTGGTGTCTCTGTGTGGCCCTGTATTTTCTTTGCAGGGAAAAGGTGCAGAGCCACAGGGTTAGCTGTGGTGGGAGGTAAGCTGTGGACAGTGGGAGAGCTGTGTGCTAGGTGGAGGGTGGACTTAGTCCTGTAGTCGGGAGTGAGCCATTCCTGGGGGACAAGCCGAGAGCAAAGTCATGAACGCACACTTCACTGTTCTGCATTCTTCTGCTATATGAACTCAGAAGTAAAGAGCCTGGAAGGAGGAAGATGGATGTGTTGGGTGATGAGGTAAACACCAAAAGGATGGGGGCCCTATTGTAGTCAGGGGAGCAATTTAATACGGGACACATTGTTTATAAGATTATTTTGTAATAGCCCAAGAGTCATGTTCAAAAGAGTGCAAGAGATCTGTCCACACACCAAAGACCCAAAGAATCCAGCGAAGGGCCTGGATCCTGTGGCAAAGTCCTGTATGAGTCCAGCTGAAGACTTAGACCTCATGACAGTGCCCCCATGAGTCCAGCTGGAGGCCCAGAGCCCACAATAATGTCTCAGGCAAGTCTGTATTAAGGATCTGTGCTAAGAAGGCCCCAAGATCAGTAGTGGATGCTAGAAAGTCTCTGCCAGCAGGATGAAGGATCTATGTCAGCAGGTTGAGGGATCTGCCAGGAAGCGACTCTCAAATAAGGACCAGAAAAGTACCATAGCCATCTTCAGCAACAGTGAGGTTCCAAACTTATCCAACAGTGAGTACAGCCAAGATTGTATCAGGAATGCCAGCGTGACAAGCTTCAGGATGTTCAACAATACACCGTTTTTCCCTTGGACCCAGGAAGCAATAACCAAAGTAAGGACAGAGCTCCCCCAAAGTGAATTGGAACTATACTCAGCGACAACAAGGTTCCAAGCTCCTTTGACAGTGACAGCAGGTGAGTTTGTATCAGGAAAGCCAGCACGATGAGCTCCTTGAGAACCAACAGTTCCCCTTCTTCCTCTCCAGTTCTCCTTTTTATGTTGTTGACAACAGTCCTCAGGTGGCCCTCCATACCTGGCACCATGCTGAGTCAGTTCAGCTGGGTATTCCAAGTTGGCCACCAGTTGTCAGTCCACCACAAGCACCTACAGAGAATAAACAAGCTCAAGGTTTGAACCATGGGAGCCTGTGATGAGATCGTAACTTTGAGCCTAGATGCTTACCAAGCACAATAGTGTAGAAGAGGGGAATTAGACAAAGGAAATAGAAGTCTCACTATTGACAAGATATACAAAGTGTCACTGCTATTCTGTTTAATGTGCTGTCTTTTCTTTATTTTAAAGTAAAACAATGTCTAGTTTCCTCCCAAGCTGTGTTTCTGCAGCCAGTTTTCTTTTTTCTCAACTTAAAAGGAAATAATTTATTTTACACTAATTAACCCCAGATTCTCCAAAGAAATTTTGGGTGCCTGGCTCTAGAGGTTGTAGGGGGATAAGTATATTTGTGTTAGTCCAGATTGTACAACTTTAAATAGATTTCATAGCTGGTTTCTTGGCCAGTGGGTGTGGTTGGGATTCCTGCTATTACTACTTTGGGTTTGGCCTTGTTTTTTAGCCGTTAGAAACAGGAGAGTACAATCCTTGGTTTTAGCTGATTTTGCTTATAGATGTTGAAATATAAGTTGCGTAATTTTTTATACCCATTGTTTTTTTTTTCAGAACCAGGGATTGAACTCAGGTCCTTGGGCTTGCCAGGCAAGCGCTTATTCAACTGAGCCATCTCCCCAGCCCCTTTATACCCATTTTTGACTTGAAACTCCTTAACACACTTGACTTGAGCTTCACTGGGCTATGTACAACATCTGTCTCCCAGGCCTTTCTCAGGGTGTACATCCTTAAGTGAATAGATCATCAGCTAATGTGTAGCTTTCTAGGGTATAACATTGCGTGAAGTACACTCTTTGTATGTCAGAAGGGAGAAGGGAAGAAGACATTTTTCCTTATCTGCTTGTGTCTAGAAGGAGAAACTTGGAGGAATTCCTAAGAAGCCAGCAGTTGTGGAAGAACAGGGTTCTTATTCTCTCTCTCTGTCTTTGTCTCTCTGTCTGTGTCTCTGTGTCTGTCAGGCGAGGGACACGAGTAGGAACAATTCAGGGTGAGGGATGTTTTTATGATACAACTTCTGATGTATATTTCTAAATGATTTGAAGGTATTACTTATTTAGAAGAACATGGTTTTTTACCTTCGAAAAAAGTTAGAGAAATACTCTGGAGTCCCTGACTTTTAGCTTTTTTGTTGATTTCCTGCTGTTCTGCTGTATCATGTAGGACAGGTGGTCACATGACTGCCTGCTACAGTTTGGTATAACCAGAGCTGTAGGTTGCTTGCTTGACTTTACTCTTTTTTAATGTAGAAAAGCGTTTAGAGGGATAATCTTGAAACTTCAGTGTATGTTTTGGGAAAAGTGTTTATTATTGATATATTACCTAAGCTTGTATGACAGCTCTCATTTTATCATCTTAAACTAGTATTTATCCTATCATTCAAGCTTTTCAATAAAATTTAACATATGACCACCTGAGTGGACATATCTGTTTGTTTATCAGCGAAAGTTTATTTTAAACTCTCTTGTGCCTTTTACTGCAAACCAGTGAGGTTCCACCAGTATATTTCTTTCTAAAATGTTATCTGGATGCAAAGAATCTTAGTAGAGTTTCCTTTATTATATAAAGCCACACCCCCAGATCTCAAGGAAGCCTTTGCGTACAGCACACTGTAGATTTCTTACTGGCTCTCAGATGTAGACACGGATCCGTAAGCCAATCATTTGTAACCATCCGAGCATTGTCGCATTAGGTTAATAAGGCTGCTGTGTCTTAAAGGGTATTTTTATTTGGGTTTTGGTGAAATTCTTTAATGTGTTGATTATATTCACATAAAAATCAGCATTCGTCGGCACACAGCTCTAATGATGTATGTATGAAAAACCAGACGCTGGATGACCTAGTCAGTTATTTAAGCATAAAATAAATTGTGTTAAACTCTTTGCCTAAAAGCCATTGTATGCATTGGACGCTTCTGAAGCTGCCGAAGACAAGGCCTGGACTGCCTCAACTTCGCTCAGAGCCCTGCCCCCTTTTTGGTTGTCTGAAGCGTTCCCTGAGGCATTGCATTGGATTTTCTGAGTAATTTTAATTTATAACTGTGTGTGAATATCCCCCTATATTCCCATCTATTTCAGAGAGTAAGGGGCCGGCCAAATAGCTCAGTGGATTAAGGCACCTGCATGCAGGCGTTCTATCCCCAGGCCTGTCCTTTGGGCCCTGCCCCCAAGGTGCGCTGAGACAGCAATTGAGAGTGAGCTTGGTGGCTAGTGCCTGTAATCCCAGCTCTTGGGGGACTGTAAACAGGTGGATCACTATGAGTCTGATCTAGTA
>NW_004524579.1:36589813-36594624 GCF_000260255.1 Octodon degus
TTCACAAACATGAGACCAAGCTGGGTAACACAGAGAGATTCTATCTTAAAATTTTTAAAAAGTTAAAAAAATTTTTTTAATAGTACGTACTCTGTTGCTGTCAGTCATTTCAGGTTATTCATGGGAAATAAAATGCCAGATATTATGTAAATAATCCCACAGCTATTTACTGAAGGCTGCTGGCTTACCAATGCTGTTCTAGGCACCATGGACTCAGCTGTGGGCAGGTAGAGTAGATGAGGGTCCCGCCATCTTGACAGCTTGCAGTGGGTCGTTAGAAAGTTCTTTAGCCTTTGCTCTGGGGCATGGAAGTTTTGGACTCAGAAAAAAACTTCATTCATATCTATTGGATTTCTGTCTTTTCAGATTTTTTTCATAATGTTTCAGTATGTTCATAGAAAAAAGGACAGGACAAAATGTAGCTCATATGAGATACTGATTTTTGAGACATCTTTTGAGGGTGGTCTGGTGGCCGCCGAATGAGATGGATGATGGGAGTTTTGCAATAACACTTGGCTTTCTTGGAGACCCTGTGTTTGCATGGTTTCCAGTGGATCTCAGAAAGGTATATGGTGGGTGGAAGAGGCAGTATCCATCAAGAGCAAAAGCTGTGATTCAGGACATGTTAGTCTGCTGGGCTGCAGAGTGCCACAGAATGTGTGGTATAAACAGGCACTTACTGCTCTAATCTAGAGGCTGAAATCCTGAAAGGGAGATGTTGTCAGACTTGGTTGATTTCTTCTGTGCTTCTTCCCTGGATTTTTGTAGAATGGCATCACTGTGTTTACCTGGTCATCCCCGTGTGTCCTGTTCTCTTCTTATAAGGATACTGGTCATATTGCAGTATGGACCACTCTGATTATTTCATTTTAACTTAATTACAGCTTTAAAGACCCATTTTCCAAACACAGCTACATTCTGAGACTGGAAGTTGAAACTTCAGTCATAGGGATTTGTGGGATGGGCATAATTCAGCTTATAATGAAGAGTCTTTTGGCTATGACCTTGAGACTCTGGGAGTTTTAGTTCTTTGGCCGTGTTTACTGAGTATCAGCTCTCATTCTTCCTTTTGACATTGTGCCTTTACTTGGTGGTCTTTGCTAAATGCCCTCTAGGAAGACTTGTTGGAACCTTGTGTGAATAGGTTGGCGGTCAGTAGGAAATTCTGAGTGGGAATGGGAGACCCAAAGACCTGCTTAGTGGATCACAGGATCTGCTGCGCACAGCGGGCAAAGCCCCGGCGCTCATTCATGTCCTTTGGCTCATGAACTGCTCTGAGCTTTTGTTGGTTCCCTTTTTTCCCTTCTCAGGTCCACTGCTCTTTCCCATTCCAGTGACATTATCCAGATAATGTCCATGATTTATTTTGTCACATGAGATTTTGAACTTTGTCGCTTGCTCTTTCGGTATGCCTTTCCTTCATTGAGGTATGTTGTTTCAAAAATGCACCATCTGATACTCGACTCACAGACTGGATAAGCCGTCAAGGTCTCCAAGCCAAAGGTCCCAGCAGGTTACTTCTCTGGTGAGGATTATCTCATTGATGGTTGAGTATCACTGCTCACCAAAACTCCATACCTTGGGAGAATTTCTACCCTTGGTAAAGTAGCATCTCTGAGAAAAATTTTCCTTGTTTTGAGGTGAAATCTATTGCCTCGTATTTCTTACTCTGTGACCTCCGTTCTACCCTGAACTGAATGGGAGCCAGTAGAGGCTGTGTCCCCACACCAGCCTTTCTGGACTCTCCCATGCCCACTGGCTCAGGGCCATTCTCCTTCCTCCCTGCTCGCCACTGATGAGTTAACAGGCCACCTCTCCCTTCTTCTGTCCTTCCCTCCCTCCCTCCCTCCTTTCTTCCCTCTTTCCCTCCCTCCCTCCCCCGTCCTTCCTTTCATTTCATCTTTCTCATGTTAGGAATTGAACGTTGCCTAGCTTTGTACATGCCAGGCAAGCCCTCTGCTACAGCACAACCTGGTCCGTGTCCTTCCTATTGTAGCCACAACTTAGCAGTGAAGGAGGGAAAGTTCTAAGCCTTCCAGTTTAGCAAGGTGGACAGAACTACAGCTTTGGGGTCTCTTAGGTTTTGAGGTGAATTGTACTCTTATTTTTATGCAAGCTATTGAAATTTCTTGACCCCCATTTCTTCATTTATGAATTAAAGTGAAATGAAATGAATGAAGTATGACGTGTAGCTTACCCAGTGGGGCTGGGTTGTGGCACCCAGGATTTGGTGGCTGCGGATAAAATGAGAAATGGCATGCAACTGCTTGCTTTAGGGAGTGCTGCGTCTGATCCAGCCTCAAAGCTCAAGAGTGTGGGATTTTGCTTGATTAACCTACAGCCTAGAGGGCAAGGGTTTGCTTGGTTCCTAACTTACACAAGAGGTGCATTTACGATTCAGACAAGTTGTGAACTTGCCAGTGTTTGTGCAGTTGGCAAAAGGAGAAGCAGGGGTTTCCATCCACTAAAGATCCCCTCAAATCTGCTTTCTCAGCTGTCATACTGTGTTCTGCTGATGCACTAAGGCCTGAGATTGTGTCATCATATGAATACATACTTGACAACAGCATTCCTAGCATTTCTTGGACTTTAGGAGCTCCTTTGACAATCACAGCTACTGTGGATTTACTTCTTACTTTTAGAAGACTTGAGCCTACACGTGTTCTGGGATTGGAGTTTCTGCCCCTGCCCCTAAATCTGGCTTTTGGAATCCAGGTGTAGGATTTCATATTCAGCATGTCATGCCATGTGTGAGGTATTCTTTGTGGCTTTGTGTTGGCATCGAGCATGGTGCCAAATAAGCTTTCTAAGAACCAAGTGAACCATGTGGGTAAAATGAGGGGCACAGGGGGCAGATGTCCCAATACCCTCCTTCAGGTCAAGGTGTTTTAATCTGAATAGTAACTAGAGGATATTGTAATACAGAGGATAGGAATGGAGAAACATCAACTTGATATCTTTTTCTTCCATTTTGCATATAAGATGGATGATAAGGAGCTAGAGTCAAAACTGTGTTTAGTTCAGGGGTTATAGGTTGGGGGATTGTGTGTATGCTGCTGGGAAGATTGCTGAGTGGCTCTGCTTGGAATTTAAGATAAGAGTGGGCCTAGTGGACCAAGGTCCTGCGCATTGCGGGGTCCAGGGAGCTCCACCACAGGCACAGCACTGGCAGGTAAGGAGAGTAGGCAGGGCATTTCTGGTAAGACCTCGGTAAGGAGGTGGGCACAGAAGTTTTATTGGGAATATTGCTCAACTATGAGGAATAAATGGGGTTAAGTAGACATCCCGTGTACTGACTCCAAGCTGCTAGACACAGGCTACACCAACTGCTGTGGAAGGAAGACAAGTAGGAACTTCTTGGTCTGGAAGACCTACAAGAATTCATTGAAAAACATAAACACAGTGGCCTTTAAGATACAGTTCAAATGGCCAAAATTTCAGTATATATGGAATTTAAGATTTACAAATTTGGGGGGGGGGAATCCTGCTTCCAGTATCAAAGACAAAAGATCTGTTTATTTTCTCTTTTGAATGGTGCCTCAGCAGTATGTGGACTGATTCTTTATTAAGGTAATGTGAATGTCACTTGTACAAAATAACAATAGAAGGAAATGATGAAGTCAGTGAAATAGATATTGCTGGATTCTGTTATAGACTATAAACTTTGGGGGAGCATAGATTTTGCTAGCTATAGTGATTAAAAAAACTTTGTCCTGATATCTAGTGTCGTACTTTTGGATTTTGTAAGGGGAAAAAACTTAATACAGGACACAGTTTAATGTTTTACAGTGAATCACCCAAAGAATCATATACAAAGAGAGTGCACGAAATCTGTTCACATTCTAAAGACTAAAAATTCCAGGTGGGCCTGGATCCCATAATAATATCCTACATGAATCCAGTTAAAGACCTAGAGCTCATAGCAATAACTCCCACAAGCCCGATTGGAGGCCTACAGCCCATGACAGTGTCTCCTGCAGGTCTGTTTCATGGATCTGCACTGGGAAGGCCCAGAGGTCGGTGGTGGAAGCTAGGAAGTCTGTGCCAGTGGGATGAAGGACCTGTGCCAGCAGGCTGAGGGGTCTGAGCTGGATTCAGGAAGCAGCGCTCAAGAATCAGAGCTCCCCTGAAAATCACCACAGCCATCTTCAATGGCAGTGACAGATCCCAGGCTCCTCCAAGGATGAGGAAAGCTGAGTTCCCATCAGGAAAGCCAATGTGACAAGCTTCTTCAGGAGACTGAGCTGAGCACCATCTTTCCTTCAGGAGCCCAGAAGCAGTGCTCAAGGTAAGGACCAGAGCTCCCTCAAAGTGAACTGTAGTCATTCTCAGCAACAACAAGTTTGCGATCTCCTTCTCCGATGAGAACAGCCACGTTTATCAGGAAAGTCAGCATGACAGTGTTACCCAGCAGGACAGCCCAAGAGAACCAGCAGCTTCCGGTATCTCTACATCAGCTTTCACCAGCTCCCAGCAGCCTCTCAACAGCTTCTCCAGTTCTACTTCTTCTGCTCTGGCAACAATCATGAAGTGGGCCTCCCACATCCGGCGCCATGCTGGTTCCCATTTGGTCCACCACATCTAGCACGGTGATTTTCACACCAAGATTTTCTGAAAGTATTAATTTTATAACTATTTTGAATAACAGTGTAATGTTTGGTAAAAATGCATAAGGCAGGTTAAACACTTTTCTTACTCAGCATTCAAGTCTGTCAAAGTTAGTTAGCAATGACATTTCAGCCAGGGATATAGCTCAGTGGCATAAGTGCCTGCCTAGCAAGCACAGTGTCCTGAGTTCCCTCCCTGGCACC
>NW_004524579.1:36594724-36663679 GCF_000260255.1 Octodon degus
AAAAAAAAAAAAAAAAAAGAAAGAACAACAAAAAAAGAAATGACATTTCAGAGCTTATCTTTTGTCTTGTAGGATAGCTGAGATTACAGTTTAGCAAGTTTTTCCTGAAAAGCAAGAATAGCAAACTAGAGTTATCTTTAGCCAGTGTAAAAAAAAAATTACTACCTCATCCAAAGTGAAGCTGGGTACCCTCTAATCATCAGGTGTGCATCTGTTCAGTTCTCATGGTAAGTTCACTCGAGGACACTTGCTTATATAGAGACGTTTGATACCCTCGGTGGCACTCCTGTATTTTAAGGAGTGTTTGTGTGACATTGATAGTGCACCACAGAATTTACGCATTGCACAATTTATTCTGAGAGAAGAGAATTCCTATCACTATTCTAAACACAAACACTTCATTTGACACACTGGGGTAATTCTCTGTATTTTTGGGAAGGGTGATATATAAAATATAAAGTAGGTTAAATGCAGAGAATTATAGTACCCATTCTTTGGAGCCATTCTTTAACAGTTGTTCATTTCCCACTGTATGAAAGGACGTGCAGAGGCCTGGGGATGTAGCTCAGTGGTAGAACACTTGCCTGGCATCCTCCAGGTCTTGGTTTTGATCCTAGTACTAGAGGGGGAAGAAAAGGACACACAGTCTGGCCCAGTTTCTAAGTGGTCCAGGCAGGTGTGGAGCAAGTTTTCCTGCATCCATTCCCCTTCTGTTGTCATCCCTCATGCTGCCATAGAGGGGAGGGCATAGACTGGCATAAGCTATTTTCCACTTCCTACAGAAGAAAGGCCTATTCACTGGTACAGCTAGCAAGGCCTGTCTGGGCTGCCCCGGCCCCACACATGTAACTTCTTCCCCTATGGCCATGGCCACCCTGGCCCACCGGATAGGGGCTCACTTTTCCCTTGGCCCCCTGGGACCCAACTGTGCTCTCTCTCTTCCATCTAGAGTGCTCCTTCTCCTTCACTTGCCTCCGTGAAGCAGTCTCCTGGAGGTAAGAGAGGAAAAGTAAAAAGTAGATTAAAAAGGAGACAGGAAAATTCAGATTTTTAAGGTTGTACTTAAAAAAAAAAAAGAACCCTGCACCTTCAAGACAAGCTTTCCCCCCTCTGCTTCTGGAGCCCACCATAAAGCCCCTCTCCTTCTGTCTTTATAGAAAATAATGTTCATAAAGGTCATTGTACAATAGATATGTTTCCGTCCCTTTTCACCTCAAATTGACCTTTGCTTTAGCCCAGAAAGCAGCTGCATTGGCAACAGCGTATCTCAACTTCAGACATGCGCAGATGGCTTGCACTGTAACCTGAGCGTGAGATGTCCTTCCCGGATCACCTGTCTTGAAGACACCCCTTTAGAGTGCGCCATTCCCGTGCTTACCATGTGTTCGCGTGTCTCTGCGCACTTGCATGCCATTCTTTGCATGATCTCTGCATCTTTGTCTCTCAAAGACTTTCCTGTGTCTCTTTCACTGACGTGTCCTAAAAATCCTTTTCTATGACGAGTCGGCAAATCTGCACACTTATTTTAAAAGGCTGAAGTAGGTTCTTCATTTCAGGTTCCGGGACCCTTGATCACATATCAGAGTCCTTCTAGCTTTGCCTTCCTGTAGCCTCTGTCCACACCTTGGGGGTTGATGGTGCCTCGAGGTGAAAGACTCACTCTGACCAGGACCAACCTGCTAGAGACTGTACCTTCCAGGCATTGAGAAGCTGGGGGTGGGTTGAGGGTAGGTGTGTCCCAGTTATACAGAAGGAATATAGAAATGTGTGTGCCGTGTGCCATTATTTAAAATCTATCTCTTCCGTGAATGACCATAAAGAAAACAGAGAAGTGCCCTGTTCATGGCCAGTGATTTTAAAAACTGTCATTGTCGTTCCATTTATGTCTCATTAGCCCTTTCCTGACTGCTGCTTTGACAGGTTAGAAGGGTCTAGGTGTAGATCTTCAGGTCTTGGATGGCCTATTTGATGGTCTGTGTCTAAAACATCCCTCAGAAGTCTGATGTGTTGGAAGGCCAGGCCTTTGGAAGGTGCCTGGACCTGGGGACGTAGTGCTCCTTAGTGGATTCATCATTAATGAGCTCACAGTGGATGTGCTGTTTGGAGGCAGGGCCTGATTGGAGAGGTGAGTCGTGAGGGCTGCGAACCCCGAAGGGGGGATTCCGTCTCCTGCTGCTCCCCTGTCTCTGTTCCCTGCCTGCCGTGTGTTAAGTAGATTTCTTCCACTATACCTTTCACCATGCCATCCCTACCTTAGAGGTGACCGGCCATGGACAGAACCTTTCATACCCTGTGACAAAATAAAACTCTCCTCCTCTACATTAGGTACTCAGTATTTGATTCCATTGACTAGGATTGACTAATAACACCACTGACTGAAAGCGTATTTACAGTTTTTAGCTTTTCTGGGTGGGTGTATTGCAGTTAAGATGTTGCAAGGATCCTGTTGTTCTACTCCTTGTGCCTGTCTTTCACTTGCAGTGATGTCACTCAGCCGGGTTCTCTGCTTCAAGGGGGCCAGTTGTCCAGGAGCGTCACCTGAGCCCCACACTTGGCTGTCCCTTGTATAGAATCTTTCATTCTTTCACACAAATGTCCACCCCTCTTCTGCTTACCTACATGAAGCCTTCTGTAGTTCTGCTGCCCAGGAGGGATGGCTGACTCTTCATTACACAGAGCAGCTCTGTTGTTTTGTGGGCCCAGCAAGGGCTGAGGTGGCATTCAGTACATAGGCTCTTGAAATGTGACAGACGAGGAGGGCGATTCCAGGCAGAAGGAGCAGAGCAAGCACAGGTGTGAAGGCTGGGGGTTTGGGTGGGGTCACTGCCACCCTCATTTGTACCCCTATGGTAAGTGATTGGATTTGCCCGTGACAGAGAAGGGAGTGGGAAATAGAGAGACCTGGACACTTGAATGGAGCCAGATTGCTGGGGTCACCTTCACCCTCACCTATTGGGGTTCAGTGGCACTGATTGCTACTGAAGGCTTGAGCAGCTCTGCCATCTCCCTGTCATTGTTTCCATAGTTTCTTATTGTGAACATTTTCCAGTATTATATAAAAAGTGTGCCCATTTCTTTTAAATTCTTCTAGCAGGCTTTGCCTTTCTTGGCCAGGAGTTTTAGGCTGTAGGTTGACGGTATGCCAAAAGCTTACATTGTGGGGCTTCTCTATTGGGCTGATCTTGCTTCTTCCTACTGAGGTAGAACCTAATAAAAACAATGGCTTGTTTTTCATTTGTGTTGTTTTCGCTATCCTAATATACAGCCAATAGCTGTGCTTCCAAAAATGTGAGTGAATTACTTTTGGATAGTGGATTAAAATATCTTTCCAGGGTGTTTTGATGATTTAAAAATTATTTTGTAATCATCTTTTTCTAATGCTAATCCCTCTGGCTGTTGATTCTACATTGAGAGTTTTGGTTAAAACAAGGTACATCATCAGCAAGTTCAGAAACCCTGCTTTTTACTTGCCCTAATGGGTTTTTACCTTACAATGGAAAAATACAATTGATCTGCCTTGCAGGCTCATAAATCATGAGATGTGGTGTGTAAGGATGTGAATTCCTATTAGACTTGCAAAATTTTTGTCATTGTGATAAATTGATACTTGGAAGAATAGCAGGTAGTGGCAGCTATAACTTGGGGGTGTTTTCTTCTCTACAGATCATGTTAGCCATTTAGGGTTCTGATCCTTGCACATTAAGCCGGTGCTTCATAAAATTGTAGCTCAAACCCATGCCATCTGAAGAGGCAAAGCATTTTGAATCTTTTGTTAAATTATAAAAAGAAAAAGAAGAAAAATGAATATATGAGGGCTGTTTTTGTGGCTTTTTGTTCTGATGGAAAAGAAATGAGACCATTGTAAGTTCCTGTAGAATAATGTTTTAGTGCCAGTCCCTCGCCAAGTGCTGCTAAGAGTGTGGAGAAAGCCGCTGAGTGTCTGCTTCTGAACTGCTGCCCAGGCCGCGGTGGGCAGCCTGCAGGCGGCTGCACAGGCCCTTCCAAGGGGGAGAAAGCCTTCTCTCTCCCAGAGGAATAAGCAGAGACCCTAAAATGAACACATGTTTAACTGAACTGATACAGAACCAGCAAATGTTCTATTTTTAAATAGTGAAGGACATCAGGAACAAAAGAGCAGAGTAAGCCACAGGTTGCCTCCTCAGTGAGTCTTGGAGTATGTGATACTTTTTTTTTAAGTTTACTGAGCCCAAGGACCTTGACTTCTAAATAGATGTATTGGAATCAGATATGCAGATGGCACAGGAAGAGATGAGTGGTTTCAGGCCCCTGGCGATGCTGCATGCTGCAGGGGAGTAGAAAAGCGTATTTGTGGAGAGTGGCTCTCCCCCTGGTTTTATCCAGAATATTGCTACTGCAATAGAGAAGAACCTGGTGATTGGCAGGCTACAGAGCTGTAAGGGAGGAGAGTTCATGCTTAAGGTAAGGACAGCACAGGACTGAGGAGAACTGAAAGGGGATCTCCTAGAGTGGTAGGATGGGAGCCAGGTGCTGTCCTACCAGGCTGTAATTACAGGGAGGACCAAAACAGTGGCCGTGCACACGCATCAGCCCTATGCGTAGGATGTAGCTCTGTTAGAAGTTGCTCTACCTTGTCCCTTTAAGTGCCACATTGTTCTGTTTCATTTGTTGAACGTGCTCAGCCTCTTTGATCATGGACTGCTGCATGTTGTCCTGAGGATGTAGGACATGGACTTCTGAGCTCAGCTGTCTAGGTTCGAGTCCTGTTGTGCCACTGTCTAGGGTTGTGGTCTCTCTGTGCCTCCTTTCCTCATCTGTGCAGTAGCAACAGTATCTGTCTTAAGCTGTTCTTGAGCTGTAGTAAGTATTAGCTACAGAAATGATGATGATGATCTTCCTCCTGTCTTTAAGTTCTACATTCATACTTCTAGAATCATTTATGGAGCCCCCTGCTCCCCCAAGAATATTGCTGTCTTTTATTCTAGATTCCCTGAGGCGGCTCAGAGAACTAGTAGGACCAGAAGATGGTGAATGACTTCCTCACTGTGTACTCAGAAGGTCTCAAAGTGTGTCACACTGATTCTATCCCTAAGCCTCAGTTTCCCAGCTAATAAGGAAGGGTGGTGGCTCCCTTTCCCTCTCACAGGTTTTGTCAGTAGGTTCAAGTCACAGTGTACTCAGAGGTTCTCAGCAAGTGCCAGGTCACCTCAGTGTAGCTGCCATGATGGATACTGGGTACCACCTTTAAGAGTGTGAGGTGTTTTTTTTTCCCTAGGCCCAAATTGGCACACACAATATCATGGTGTCAGAAGAACCCACTTTCAGATCATTTGAAATGGTGAGTGTCCTGGAATCTTTGGATCCTGTGTGGTTGTTCGGAGTTTGTTATGCCCCACTTCCTGGAGGCCAGCACTTACGTTACTTGGCTTCACTTTCTTTGTATTCTCTAACATAAGGCCTTGCTCATGACAGGATTTGGAGAAATGTTGGTTGAAAGTCTTTTTGGGGGCCAGCCAAAAATCCCAGTGGATTAAAGTGCCTGCAAACAGGCACAGGGGCTGGGGGTTCCATTCCCTGGCCTGCTGTGCCGGCCCTGCCCATGGGGCGTGCTGAGATGGCAATTGAGACTGGGTGTGGTGGCCCGCCCCTGTAATCCCAACTCTTGGGAGGCTGTAAACAGGTGGATCACTCCAGTCCAGTCTGATCTACTAGAGAGACCCTTCCCTAAAATACAGAAAAATAATAAATAAAAAAGTCTTTTTGGATGGGAAAAAAGGCAAGTTGAATTCTCATGCACATGGCTGACATTTGCTGAATGTCTCTATGTTCCAGACTGCAACTTTCTTCGTGTAGCACTGATCTCTAGTAGAGTGGGAGAGGGATACTTCTGGGTGTCGGGTATAGCCATTTAGGACAGCCCTTTGTTGAAGGAGATTTATGTATTAAACAAGACCCCCACATTGTACAACTGGGGTAGGCGTGCCATCCGCATCATAATCAGGAGGTTGTTTGTTATACAAATTGAGCATCCTGTTTGGATTTCAGAGCATTTTGGATGTCAGATTTTTGAATTGTGAATTTTTAGCTGGTAAAATCTATGCAAATATTCCCAAATCCCCAAAACTCAAATCTGAACACTTCTGGACCCCTTTTAAATAAAAGATGCTCAGTTTCTGTTGAAAGGGCTAGAGACTGAGTGGGCAACTCCAGTGGACCGTAAGGGGTGGAAGCGTGGCCTTTGGGTGGAGACTTAGGAACGGCGGGATTGGCAGGGCCTGCTGCGGGGGCCAACCTTCAGTAGTAGCCAGAGGAGGAGAACGTACGGACAATGTGCCTCCAGTGGGATGGGTGACACACCAGTTCCATTTGTGTTAATTTGCTTTATGCAGTATTTTTCTTGCTTTACAAAATGAGACAGTTTATAGGAAAAGTGTGGGCTCCATAGAATGAAAATGATTAACATAGAACCAAGAAAAAAGGGTAAGACATAGATTTGGAGGACTTGGGAGAGGTGGCAGCTCTGAGTGTCCTGGCAGCCAGGACAGGGAGAGAATCTGGCAGGGAGGTGCCTCGCAGGCCCTAACCAACGGGAAGTCAGGGGTGGGGGGTGAGGGCGTGCTTCTTGCTATGCATTAATGGAGATGGGCCTGGGAGGGGCATTTGTCTGGATGACCATGGGAGGAGCAGCTCCTTGGTTTCATAGCTGATTCTGCAGTTACCCTCTAAAATAGACTATGCCTGTCTGAAGTTAGTCCTCCTAGAGGGCAGGATAATGAATAAGTGCAATGGAAATTTTCTGTTATCTCTTTGGAAGAGATAATTGTAAGGTAAAGGACTTTCCCAAGGTGATAAATGGTCGCATTAGTGAACAGATCTGGAGGAACTGTTCCCATCTTGTGACCTACGTGTGAGCTTCCCACACCCACGTGTTAGCCCGAAGTCAAGTTTTATGAGTACAGTTAAATCACACTGATAGAGCACATGCTTATCATGCACAGGGCCTTGAGGTTCAATCCCTAGCACCAAACACTAATAGAGCAATGCTGAGGTGACCCTTTCCACACTGAGACATGCTCTGTCACTGCAGTCCCAAGCACCTTCCTGCCTGGGCTGGGCCACAGGTTGGCTGAAGTATTCTAAATCTTTTTTTCTAGGAGGGAGATGGTCAAAAGGGCCTACAAATACTTCCCTTTCTCCTTTTTCTTTGGTGGAGGCACTTAGTTTTCTTGTGATGCTTCAGAAAAATGTCTTCCATCTCCTTGGCTGGTAGAGGAGTTCATGCAAGTGGATGTTGCAAGATCGAGCTATTTTGGTGAGCAAAGCAGAAACAGTTGATTTTAGATGAAGGTAGTTTGCTTTAAAAAATGTCAACAGGGAGTATATGTCTTATTCTTTTAAATAAAGATTTGATTTTCATCATGACGTAGGAAGTCAAGAGAAGGAAAAATACTAAGCAGCAAGACTTGGCTAAGTGGAACCAAACATGGTGGGACTTAAAAGGAGCACCGCCCTCTGGCGTACCCCAGCTGTGCTTCTGAGTGTGATGTCCTCCTCCCGGCCCACAAAGGGCTGAGCTGAGAACAAGGCTCTTGCAAGCTGCACCTTCTCAATGCTGTTTTTGTTTTGCTGGTTTAATTTGCATTTGGTATCTGGAGTGCCTGGTTGTGGAAAGAGGCCATGCTTTGTTTTGGGTAATGAGGGCTGAGGTTTCTATGAAGGATTTCTCGCTTTAGTGGGTGTCAAGTGTCATTTGAGCAATAAGGAGCGGTTGCCTATCTGGCTGGTCTTGTGAGTCTCAGAGTTTGCAAATTAGATTTTTGCATACCCCCTAATTGGTGGATTATAGAATTGTCAAGAGAAAGAAACTGTGTTCACAGATGGAAGTTTGATTGCTGTTCAGTGCATTTTTCTCCCTAGGGCAGAAAGATGCTTTAAAAACTGGTTCATATGGTTTGTTCTTTCCTGGTCCTATCACTTTACAGTCAGTGTCTACCAGGAAGCAAGAGAAAGCAAAGACCCAGGGTGGAGATTTATTTTCCCCTTCTTTCATTGTATCATGTTAGGCACTTCTTGGAAGTAAGTGAATTATTCATGATTAAATGAACAAAATTTAAATTAATATAGAAACAATTGGCTAACAACCCACTTATTAAGCTCCCAGTATTGGTCTGGCTACTAGGAATCTTTGGAACCAGTAGGAACCATTAGGTACCTTGGTTGGCTATTTCTTATGTATTAACTTAACTGCACGCCTACTTTTATCCTTTCTCTCTTTTCTAACTTTCTTTCCCCTACGGTGTGATCATTCATTTTGACATAAGGTTGGGTGTAGATTGTGTGGTTTCCTTTCTCCTCCTTGTTTTCCTCCACCTTTGTCACACAGGCATCTTAGCCCATTCTCATTCGTGGGCAAGGCAGTAATGGAGTGAAGGGGGCGGGTTGCTGACTTGGGGAAGAGCTGTGGTCCTTGGGAAGTGGCTAAAAAAAAGAAAAAGGAAAATGCAACCATTGTAACTACTGCAACAGCGCATCTCGCTGGAACTTGCACTTCGTAATTTATACACTGAATCCATGATTAGAGAGTATACCGAACGGGTCCCTTGAAATGTCTGGCACAATTTTGGGCAACAAATATGATCTATTTTTCTTTTTTTATTTATTGAGAAACAAATAGCAATGAGACAGTTTCAAAACCGATTAATAGGGCAGTTTCAATAATTAATACATTGCATATTGTTGTCTTCGTAGTAGTTATTCATAGTACAAGATGCAGACATGATATCCTGCCCAAACAGTATTAGTACAAATCTTTCTTCTCACGAATTAAGAGAAAGTAGCTGTATATCTATCCTATTTTTCTTTTATTGAATTCTCCCTTATGTCCCTCTCATAGAATTGGTTTTGACATCAAACTTCCTTCTCTTTAAAAACACGTAAAGCTACCAAGCCTGTCTTCTCTCTGTTGCTGCTCCCTGCCTGCTCAGCCTGTGTTAACATGCTCACAGCCTGGTTGGGATTTGGTTTCTGAGATCACAGTGAGTAAGGAAAGCTGAAGATGCTGTCTCGTGGGGAGGTGAAGGCTAGGCTGGCTCATCATGGCAGTGGCCTTGTGCTGCATGCAGGGAACGCTCAGGGGTGGGGACTGTCCCTTCTCTATTTCTCTTTGTGGCAGTGTTTTTGGCAATGATTTGTTACAGTGCTACATACCCTCGCACTGATTGCAATATATTACCCGTATTATGTGTGTATGGAAATGTTTTATATTACTGGTACCCACATATATGGATGGTGCTCACTTTGCGCTGCTCCAAAATGCACAAGCTTCGGTGACCGCAATTAAATAACAGTTTTCCCCATAGCACAGTTCACATTTCAGCTACGCTGGTGTTGACCGAAATGAGTAACTAAATGAAATGAAGGAACTCCCTCCTAATACTTGCTCGTGTCAGAAATCCCTGCCAATGCAACACGTGAAGGGCAGGTTTGTGACCAGCCACAGCCCTTCTTTCAGAGTCAGCTTTTGGAGAGACTACGCGTGCATCCTGGAACTGCAGTGTAGGTGCCCGTGTTTCCTCATAAACAAGGAGACTGAAAAAAGAATAAAGATGTCCGAGAAGGAGTGACACTGGCCAAATAAACTTCACATGGAAGGAACACTGAGCTATTTTCCATCATGTAAAGTTACCCAAGGATAAAATATTATATGTCTATTTAAAATTAGGACTCATTCTATAAGGTGAAAACAACCCAAGTGCCCATCAACATGTGGATAAATAGGTGAATGTATACATAACATATTTCATTCCCACTGGGATACAGAAAGTGCAGGTTGACTAGATTAAAAATGGATTTGGTGTAGCTATAGATGGTGTTAGCCTTAAAAAGCCCAGATATATACTATAGTATAAGCAAGCCTCAGAAGTACGATGCTGAGGGAAAGAAGCCCCATGCAGAAGGACACATTTAACATTTCATTTATATAAAATATCCAGATAAACCCATAGAGGCAACACAGATTTAGTGGTTTCCAGGGATGGGGCAGGGCTGAGGCAATGAGGAATAATTAATTAATGGGTATAAGCAACGCACCATTATTTTTGGAACTAGATAGCAATGGTGGTTGTATAATACTTTGAATGTACTAAATCCTACACATTGTTCACTTACAATTACTAATATTATGTTACATAATTTCAACCCCCTCCTCAAACTATGACATTTCACTGAGACATAGAAAAGATAGTTCCTTTATATTGTAAGTTATGTGACAAGACAAGGAGACAAGTGCTTAGAAACTTATTCATGATAGTTTCTTTTTACAAAGAAAGACAAGATTATAATTCTCAGTGTTCCCAAAATTTTAAATGGCAGTATTATATTTTCCTTAAAATTTTTTTTTTCTTGTGTATTTGTAACTGACAGAGTTTTAACAAAAATATTTAAATGTTGAGCCAGGCATATAGCCCAGTGGCACAGTGCGTGCCTGACAAGCACAAGGTCATAAGTTTGATTCTTGATACTGGAAAAAAAAAAGAAAAGAAAAGAAAAGAAAAAGTATGCATAAGTCATGGAATAACTGCAATTATTTTTCCCCATTGATGATTAAATTACATGCTTTCCATTGCAAGGTCATCTTCATAATCTTGTAGTACTGGACATATTGGCAGATTTATGTAAATAATTTATGTGTAATTGTTGATAACAGCATTTATTGATTAATAAATGCCAAATAGCAGTATAATCATATGGTAATATTTAATCATTACTAATATGTAATTGTTACTGATACATAAATGTTGATATGTACACATTTAGTCTACCAGTGAGGATTCTGAGATGTCTTTTTTATGATAAAAGGTGTGTGATAGGCTTGTCCTAAATTAGTGGAGGAAGTTGGGCCGGCCAGATAGCTAAGTGGACTAAAGCACCGGCTTCAGCAGAGCATAGCAGCTGGGGTTTGATCCCCAGTATGCTGTGCAGGGCCCTGCCTCTGGGGTGTGATGAGGAGGTGATTGAGACTGGGCGTGGTGGCACACACCTGTAATCGCAGCGCTTGGGAGGCTGAAAACAGGGGAATCACTAAGAGTGACCTATGTAGTGAGACCCCGTACACCTTGTAGACCCTGTACTAAATACATTTTTTTAAATAAGCAGAGCAAGTTCTGTTAGCATTTAATTCAGTGGATCTTCAGCTCCAGCTAGGGTGGAGAAGGTAGAGATCAGCTGATGTTAGGGACTTGTGGAGCATCTGGGCTTGCCAGCTGGGGTACCCATGAGAGCAGCTCCCATTGGCTAGCAACTGTGGGGGGTGGCAAGCAACGGTGTAGCCAGGGACGGGAGGCTGTGGCGTCCTGGCCACGATCTAACTTCAGGAAATCTGTGCCCAAGAACACTGGGCTCACTGGGGACCATGCCTGTGGCCCAGGAATGCCGGACTGAGCCGGGATGAGACTGTTTAGCAAGCCACATGATCCTCTTTCAAGGACTTGATGAGCCCCTTCCTGCTCCATGTTGATTCAGGCTGTGCTTGGATTATAGTTGGGTTACTGTGTTACCTGCCAGGTGCAGACTTTGAAGGTAAAGGAGTTTGTCTTAATCACTCCAGAAGCACACACGGGGTAGCAGCTCAATACATCACTTGCTAATGAGCAAGTGATGTAGGATTTTAATCTACATGTTTTAAATTGCCAGGGATCTTTATTTTGCTTGGAGTCATTGTTAATGTTTTCTGCCCAAAGCTTTTTCTCTTTTTAACCCTGTGTTTATATTTTTCACTCATTCTGTTTAGGTAATGAAAATATTTAGAAAAAATAGGAAATATGCTTTATGGCTAAATTCTCAAGTCTGTATTATTGTGAAGCCCACTCAATTTATAAAGCCTCCGTCTCTCTACCTATGTCATAGTTTCATCACGCTAAAATTTTATAATTCCAGGTTTTCTTCATCAGTGTTGCTTGAGTGTTTTCTTGATACTTTTGGGAAAAAAAAATATGAGAGGTAACCCATAAGAAAATCTGCAGCAGCAGTCGTAATCTGTGATAAAGATGGATTTGTCTTCTAGAGCACACTTCCCCCTTTCCAGTGGCTAGCCTTCCATGGTGCTTGGATTTCAGAAGCTCTCCTGAGAGGAGAAAGCTTAGATTACTCTGCAGCTAAATGTCTGCACCCCCTCGCAGCTCAGCCAGGACTGTTTCTCTCTGTAGAAAGAAATCATTCTTTGGCTGTGTGGACCCAGTGAGGGGCGAGACCTTTCTTTCACCTGAGCCCTGCTGTAGGTGTCAGGTAGCCTCATCCCGGCACAGCTCCCAGGTAGGGACGTCCCTTGTAGCAGGCAGGGGTGGCCTGAGATCCCGGGACACTGCCCAGTTCAACTTTCAGGCTGGGAGCTGGCGTCCTGACTGTGGGTGGAGTTTATTCCTGGGCTGAGGAAGTTCCTTTGTGCCCACTCTTCAAGTCTTGACTCTTAAGTCCAACCCAGGGTTTTTATGCCTAGTAGAAGCCTAATTTTCTGTGGGCGTTTAAGATAATTTTGAAACTGCTACTCTGGGAAGGTACCCCGAAAACTCAAGAAGCTTTTGCTCAAGGGAGCTTTCCTTTTCTCATTTTCTAGCATCTTCTAAGTGCTAGGTAGTGGGGACAGCAAGACACAGATGCTGTTCTGGAGAGGGTGAGGCCTTTGGCAGTCATCAGTGGTTCAGGCCAGGACTGAGGTGAGGCGGCTGCTTCCCTTATACTTCTTTATGACTCTGGGCAAAAACTCACCTCGTGGTAGTTCTTTGTGAAATAGGATAATGAAGGACCTGTCATAGGAGTGTCATGAAAATTAAATAATATGATGTATTCAGAATGCTAAGGGCAGTGCCTGGCTGAGAGTAAGATTTTCAAAAAGCATTGTTATTGTTATTGTTATTGTTATTATTATTATTATTATTATTATTTTATTGAAGTACAGAACAATAAAATTCCTGACCACATTTAGTCCCTCAACCAGTCACTCATTACAGATGGTGCCTGCTTTCCATTGAGAAACTTAACCATTTGCTCAAAGTCATGGTGGTGGAAAGGATTTGAGGCAGAGTCCAAACTTGACCCCTGAATAATCCTACCCCCTTTTCAGTGCCTGACTGACAGGGCAGGAGAAGGGTTTACAAATGTGTTCATTTTCTAGGGTTGCCCAACAGCACTGTGTGGCTTAAAAGACACATACTTGGTTTCTTGTAATCCTGGAGATTAGAAACTCAAAATTCAAGTATCCACAGGGGTGGTTTCCTGTGAGGCCTCTCTTTTTGATGTCTCCTAGCCATCCTTACCCTGTGTCTTCACTTGGCTTCCTTCTGTGCTTCCAAGTGCCATTGTCTTATAACAACACAGCCCTATTGGACTGGGGCCTGCCTTAAGCACGCCACAGAGTGTATTACCCCTTTATAGACTGGTCTCCAAACACAGTCACATTCTGAGGTACTGGTGGTTAGTCCTTTGATGAAAAAATAATTCAGCCAATAACAGG
The DNA here is from genome assembly GCF_000260255.1 of Octodon degus. Taxonomy (NCBI): domain Eukaryota; kingdom Metazoa; phylum Chordata; class Mammalia; order Rodentia; family Octodontidae; genus Octodon; species Octodon degus. The sequence continues at coordinate 36,608,211 of NW_004524579.1, forward strand.
AAAAGATTAGTAGTCAACAGGGAGGACTTGGATTCCTAGATGTTAAGGACTGGAATGAACACTATCTCTGGAAGCAGAGCAGGAAAAGTAGACACTTGATGATATTTGAAAATGGCTTCCAAAGGAGTTGATCTGGGGCAAGGAGAGAAGTTTATGTGGTAAGAGCAGCATCAGAATAATCAAGTCTGGGATTAGCTAGACCCATGGAGGGACGAGGGTAGAGTTGGCTGTTAGAGGAGGTTCTAAGTTAGCTGATGGGTAAAACCATGAGAAGTCAGTATTTCGGGGCTGGGAAGTTAGCTAGGTTGAATAAGCTCTTGCCTGGCAAGTGCAAGGGCCTGAGTTCCATCCTCAGTTCCACAAAAAAAAAAGGAAAAAAAAGTCAGTATTTCATTTGGATAGGCATTTGAGTTGTTCATTGGACAAATAAATATGGCGGTTGGTGATGTACCTCAGTGGTAAAAAGTGCCTGTTTAGTTTGCATGAGTCTGTGGTTATCCCCAAGACCCGAGGACACAAAGCAAAATGGAACCCCTGATAAGGCCCAGAACAGTACTTGCTAAGGGAAAGAATTTGGGTTTATGTCAGATCTCTAGAAATAGTTTTTAGATCCAAAATTGTTTCAATTTGTATAGAAGAACAGATTGCGTATTAAATTTCTTATGTGTGCCTTAATCTTTTGTTTGTTTGTTTTGTTTTCTTCAGGCAGGGACTTGCTATATACTCTAGGCTGGTCTTGAATTTACCGTGTAACCCAGGCTGGCCTTGAACTCATGGTAAGCCTACTGCCTCAGCCTCTTGAGTTCTGGGATTACAAGTGTGTGCCACCATGCCTGGCTAAGTGTGACTGAATTTGATATTGTTATTTGAATGAACACATTATGGTACAGTAGAGATTAGATTTAGATTTAAGACTATCTGGATTTAGATTCTGGCTTTGTCACTTACCAGCTTTATCATATGACATAAGTAGAGCTTCAGTTTTCTCTGTGGTGAATAGTGGGTGATTATACAAGTCTCATTGGGTTACTGCATGCAGTGATGTATGGGAGGGCCTGGCACTGTGTCTTTCCCAGAGTGGTACTCGCAGTGGTGCCATCGCAGAGGCACAAAAGAGAATAGCGTAGGCCAGTGGTGGCAAATGTTTCAGAGCTTTCCGTGACAGGTTCGCCACCACTGATGTAGGCAAATTTGGGAAATTTAAGAAGGCTTTTTCTCTTTAAATGGAGGAAAATAAATAGCAGGGAATCGTAGACCAGCATGTTCGTCGTAGATCAGCGCGTGGGCTTCTTGGCAAGGCCACTGCTCTCAGTCAGGGTGCACCTAAGCCAGCCAGGGAAGTCTCTGAGTGAGGGTGGATGAGTGTGGCTGTGCTCAGGGCATCTTGGGGGCGCTGCAGGGGGCACCTCAGCAGTCAGGATTTATGCAGGATCAGCGTCATAGGCGACTGAGAGCTCGCATGGAAGTTTGATTTCATCACTCAGAAGGGTGAGAAGTTACTGCAGAAGAGAGTAAGAGCATGGAAGCAATGTCGAGGGCTAGGACAGTGTGCACATCCTGGGACTTGGGCTGTTTAGGGATTCACATTGTGTGGGGAGGAGGAAGGCAGGGGGACAGGTGGCATCACAGCGGGAGCCATCAGGAGGCTGGAAGCTGGGGAGCGACGTGACTGTACTTAACAGTTGTTTAGAATGATTAGACTGATGGTGATGTGGGGCTGACAGGCAGAAGTGAGGGAAGGAGTTGGAGACTTACGATGCCCTCGCCCAGAGCACGGTCTTGAACCTGAGCTACAGGAGCCTGAAGGGGAAAGTGCAGAGCCACCGAGACAGCGCGGTGGTCCCCGGGGTCCAGCGTGGGTGTCTGTGAGGGTGACAGTACCATCCCTGGGGGCCAGGGGTGGGCTGAGGCGGGTGAGCAGAGACTGTAGTCTTAGATAGGTTGAGTTGGGGGTGTCTGGGGCACAGCGCATGCCCTCCTTTCCCTTGGTGGTTGCTTCTGGATGTGAGTGACAGGACTGGAAACTCTCCTTGGGGGCTCAGCCCTGGAGAGCAGGATGTGGGATTTGGTGTGGAGGAGGGCAGTGAGGTTGTTCCCGTGTGTTTCACTCTTTTGTCCTCAGAACGCACAAATACTTTAATGAGTTCTTTAGCCCCACAGAGCCCAAGTGTAGTCATGTGACTGTCTTTGCCTAATTTGTGAATGATGAGACTGCCTTGGGGCAAAGCCCAGGACCCCAGAGACCCTCATTCTCTTCCTGTTCAGGTGCCCACTGTATTGTGAGGACAGCTGTGTTGTTAGCTGGGCCCCCCAGAGATGGCACTGCCATATTGCCCATGATAGACCTGCACTCAGGAACCTTTGTCTAAGGCTTTTGAAGATGGTTTTGAGACTTGGGTATTGTTTTCTAGCACAACCTACCCCTTTCTGACTTGGCTTTGTGTATAAGAGGCTGAACCTTGCTTATGTGCCTCGGCTAAGCCATAAATCAGTTGCTTTTGCTGGGGTTGAGAGAGGGTCTGACTATGCAGGCGGGCCTTCAGTTCATTATGTGGCCTAGTCTGGTCTGGAAATTACAGCAATCCCCTTGTTTCAGCCTCCACAGTGCTGGGAGGTGTGTGCCACCATGCCCTGTCTGTGTGTGCACCTACAGCTGTGACCAACAGCATCTTTTTTCATAACTATCTTTTTTTGTTGTTACAGATATTTATAAGTGACTTGAGTGTGAGAAATAATCATACTTTTTTCTTTAAAACTTTATTGAACTATAAGTCACCACACAAGTCACCTATTTGTTTATTTATTTATTTGGTACAGGGTCTCACTACACAGCTCATACTCATAGTGATTGTCCTGTCTCAGCCTCCCCAGCACTGGGATTACAGGCATGTGCCACCATGCCTCGGGTTCTGGGGCTGGCATAGTATGCAGTACCAGGGATTAAACCCAGGTCCTTGCATTTGCCACGCAGGCACTTAGACTGCTGAGCTAGCTCTCTTCAGCCATAAGTCATCCACTTAAAGTATACAGTATACAGGTATTGATTATATTTATTTATTTAATTTATTGATTATATTTAGAGTTCATGCAAAATCATGATTTTAGGCTATTATCATTATACCAGAAGTGAACCTCATGCTACACATCTGTCATTCCCCAGTTCTCTCACCCCGCTCTCTCCCTGGGCGTTACCTAGGTAACCTCGAATCTACTTTGTGTCTCTCTAAATTTTCCTGTTCTGGTCCTTTTGGATAACTTGAATTAGGCAAGATGTGGACCTTTGGGGCAAGTATCTTTGAATTAATGTAACGCCTCCCTTCCTCCCTCCCTTTGTTTTTGAATTCAGGACCTTTGCTCTGAGGCTACATCGCTAGCCCTTTAAGTTTTTGTCTGTCTGTCTGTCTGTCTGTCTGTCTGTCTGTCTGTCTGTCTGTCTGTCTGTCTATCTGTCTATCTGTCTATCTGTCTATCTGTCTGTCTGTCTTTCTATGTATCTATCTATCTTACCCCTTCACGTTGACAGAGTCTTGCTAAATTGACCAGACTGGACTCAACCTTGGAGTTCTCCTGCTTTCCTCTCCCAGAGTGCTGGCCTTTTGACTTGGCATTTGTTGTATGCTGTCATGTTACGCCTAGTGATAGGACGCCGTTTTATGCCATCACACCCGGCCAAATGTCGCATTTTCACAGGGTTCCCATATTGCAGCATGAATCAGTACTTCATTCCTTGTTACCATTTGAATCATAGTCCACCGTGTAGATCACAGTATATTGTGAGATCGTATGGTTTCTGAAGGTGGAAGCCATATGAACACTTGTGAAGATTTGCTTGATCTTTTGCCAGTTGATGGACATTTGTCCACTCTTCCTATTCAGAATGGTGCTGCTGTGAACGTTCATAGATAGGTTTGTGTGCGAGAATATTGCAATGGCTCTTAGGTTTGTACCTAGGAGTGCAGCGGCTGGGTTTTGTGTTTAGCCGAGGAGCTGTCGGACTGTCCCCCAAAGCACCCACACCATTTGATGCTTTCAGCTGCAACACCTGAAGCAACACTTGGAGTGAGCCTTCATGAAATTCATCAGTGTGTCAGAAAAATGTGTTTTTACGGGTTTCTTCAGCAACTCGGTGATTTTTGTTGTATGCTGTAGAGTTAGGTCCAGTGATAGTGAGCCATTTCATGCCATGGTAGGGGAAAGGTGCTTTTTTTGTATTGGAATCATTTGATTGATTTTAAAAAATTAATTCTTTTTAAATGAATACAACCTAGTACTGTATGTGTTTTAAGATGGCCCTTAGCATAGATTATTAGCAGAAGTTCTTCTGGGATGTGGACGAAAGACATTCTGTGGCACCCAGGAGGGGTTTCTGTGGCAAGTGGCGACAGATGTGGTGGCTGAAGGACAGAAAACCAGTACCTCACGGTTTTAACAGAAGTCTAGCATGGGGCTCTTGGGCTACTAAAATTAAGATGTCCACAGGCCATGTTCCTTTTGGAGGTCCCAGGAGATTTTCCCCTGGCCTTTTGTAGCGCCTGGAGGCTCCGGCTTTCCTCAACCCCTTTCTCTGATCTCAAAGCCGATCACATCCTCCTCTGAACCCTTCTTCTTTTCTTTTCCACCTTTAAGAGCCTCTCTGGATAATCCAGGATTATCTCCCTATTTTCATTTAACAGCTTTAACTTCACCTGCATCCTCAGTTCCTCTTTCCTGGAGATCAGGACCTTGTCATCTTTGGTGACCATTCTTCTGCCTCCCACAGTCACAGACTTAATTGTAGTTGTTTTTTTTTGGTACTGGGGAGATCAAACTTAGGATCTTGCACTTGCTAGCCAGGCACTTGGGCCTCTGACCCATAGACTTAGTTTTAAATTGACAAATATTACAAGCTTGTCTTGTCAGCCTTGGCCTTCTCATCGTCACCCCAGTCCCATTCCCAGTGCGCAGTAGGTACTTAAAGTCAGGGTGTTGAACTGCCTTTGGGAGCGTGTGTGAGCCCTGCTGGAACTCGTATCTGTTATTAAAAGATGTTTTAAAGCTGTTGTAGGGTAGATACTCATATTCAGCTTTCTTATGATGACAGATTTGGTTAGGAACAAAGAAAGTTACCTTGAGTTTTTCTCATTAATTAACGTAGGACATTAAGATACCAAGTGGAACACCAAGGAGTCCTCCCGAGATGAATCTGAAAGCTCTTATTCGTAGAATGTCTTGGTTCCTTTTCTGTTGCTGGGACACAATTCAGGATTCGGCACCCACACATGAAGGAGGAGAGGTTTACCTGAGCTCTTGTTTTCAGTCCATGGCTGGCCTAGTGGAAGGGGCTGGCCGAAGAAAGAGGCCTGCGTCCCAGGGCCGGGAAGCCGAGGTCCACCCCTCCAGGTCCCCGCCCCAGGGACCCAAGGAAAGCAAGCCCATCTTCCTAACAGCACCCCCAGCACCAAGCTCTTCAGTGGTTGAATCCACTCAGGAGTACAGTGCACCCTGGAAGCCTCTTCTCTTCGCACAAGCCCAACCTCTGAACCCAGGAGCTTTTTCAGGGACATCTGAGGTCTGATTCATAGCGTAGAAGTTAATGAGAAATCCCGAATGCTAATGTGCAGAGCTTTGATAGGGCAGGAGGCTGTGAGCGTGATCTGAATTGGGCAAGGAGAATCTGCACGTCAGGACCTCTGAAGGAATGACTCGCGCTTTCTTGCTTGTGTTTGGTGACTGCGTCCATGGAGAGGGTGCATATCCTGCGTGTGCTGTTACACGAGGCATAGCGGGGCCACCGGGCATGGGCACGCTGAGTTCATAAACAGAATACTTCCTGAGTTGTTGCTAATACAGAGTGAGTTTCGTTTTAACTTTTATCTTCGATGCAAACCTGACACTGTATTATTGTCTCGTAATGGGATTCATTTCCCCTTAGTAACAGGTAAGAAAAGCTGGCACAACATGTCTCTGGGGCAGGCCTAGAAATTTCTCCATTTGTTCACTATAAATGTAGGTTGGAGTTGCTGGAGACCAAGTGTAGTTTAGGCCTAATACTTTTTAGATAACTTTTTAGATAACTGACAACAATTTACCCAGACTCTTCTGTCTCTTCTCAGTGGTCCTTGTGCCCGAGGAAGGACCAGGCGTACTGCACAGGGTCCCTCCTTACACTGGCATCCTGGCTAAACCTCCCAGCTGGTCATTTGGTCCGAGACCTACTCCAGACCACACACCCCAGATTGCGTAGCTCACTTGCAGTCTTCTTGACCTGGGAGCATTTTCTGTGGGTCACCAAATCAGCCATAAAATCATTGAATTTTATGGAAATGGAGTATCAGACTTAGTTAATTAACTAATGTATATTTTGAAGCTTGAGGGTACAGGGTGCCATGATTTTTTCCTCCTGCTTTCCCAGTGTGTGGTCTTGGGATAGCTGCAGTTGTCTCAAGTGCTGATTTCTGCGCACTCCCCGGAGCTGCTGTGGGAGAAGCCCTGGGCCTGGGCTTCAGGAACCTGGATCAGAATTAGCCTTTCCAGGTGAGACTGACATGCTAGAGGCTCCCAGAGCGCTGTCTACTGTGAACTCTTTTGCTCTATAGCACAGTGCTAGACCTTGGGGACCAAAGGGGTGGCCAGTAACTGTGTCCCGTCAGTTATATAACTAAAGAGTGTACAGAAGGGACCAATGCATTAACTTTTATTGGTGCTAAAGATTGGCATGGGAGAATGTGGCAGATGTGTAATTGGGCAAACTTTGCTCATGAGTGCCATGGGCCCGGGCGGCCTCCCAGCTGCTGACCACAGAGAGGGTGAAGTGCAGCAAGACGAGGGGCTTGACTGGGCTCTGCTGAACTTGGCATGGCTCAGCCAGCTCCCGATCATGTGCAAGTGGAGGAGAGAGGGCAAGAGAGGCAGGAGGAGGCTCCTGGTTGGAGCTCCCTCCACCTGGAGGGAGGCTAAGGCAGGAAAGAAGTGTTGCCCAGTGCAGTTGAAGAATGGCTTGAGAATGTTTAACCTCAAAATTTCCATTTGCAGAACTACCTCTTCCTTTTCTCAGTGTATTGTTTTTTCCACATCAATCTCAGGTTGTAGTTCCATATACTAATTCTGATCAGCTCGTACATTACTGAGGATGTAGGACCATCCAAGCCTCATTGTCCTGGAGCAAGGAAAACAGCCCATCCTTATTGCCATTCAGAATAATTTCTGTGCAAGATAATATACAATTAATTAATTTTTTATCAGGTTTAAATTTGATTTTAATACATTTTTGAGTTTGGGAGTCAGCCATATTTAAGCCAGCATTTATCTTTATTTACAGGGAAGCTGACAGCATTTTTTTCCTTTTGTTGGAGCACCATACTGGTGTGGGAAAGGGAAAATCACTGTATAAGCAAGTGAGACTAAATTTATAAGTATAAAAATCACTTCAACACTTCATCGGTACCTTTGAAGGTGTGCGGAACAATGCCAGTAGTGTGGCTCTGATCCCTGCACCCAGCCCCTGAGGTATCCACAGCGCTTCCCTTCCTCCTCGGTGGTACTGTCTGTGAAAGCCTTCTGCTCTTGTGGGTGGCTGATGGCTGCCTCTGCCTTTTTCAGCCCTTTTTCTCACTTTTTACAGTTTGCTTCAAAGGTAGAGTATGAATGACAGCTGAAGAAGGAATGTTCTTAACACTTGATGCACAATCCTATAGCCCTGTCTCCTCCAATGCTTTTTGGGGATTATGTGCAGGGCCTCGCACACGCTAGACAAATGCTTGCCACTGACTACAGCCTCAGGTCCCTTTTTAAAGCTTTTTCCTTTGGAGACAGTGTCTTGCAGGGTTGCTAAGGCTGCCTCAAACTTGGAGTCCTCCTGAGTCAGCTGCCCAGGTGGTTGGGGTGAGAGGCATGTCCCACTCCTTGAAGCTCCCCAAGATATTTAATTAGCTCCCTTATTAACCTCTTCATTCATGAGATAGCTGCTGAAGCAAGCTCAGAATGGCCAAAAGTTTGAGTGAATCTTAAACTTAATGATTCATAATTCTTATCTCCTTTTGTAGTGAACACACAGGCTTGTTGATAAACATATTGTCATGCATATGTATGAGCATTTACGTATTCTCTTTAACTCAGTGAATTTTGCATGCATATTAACCATTAGTTGGTTAATATAGTGCCAGTGACATAAGACTAAGAATATTTGTGATCGAAAAATTTATGAATAAAGTTGAAAACTGATTTGGTAAAGTAAACTTGTGGCTTTTCTCATCAAACAAACAAAGAACCACCTTATTTCCAGTATATTTAGAAATTCTGCTTCATCCATGGGTGTGTTAAAGTAAGTTTTTACCAAAACAAATTGAATAAAATAAAGATTAGTCCTAAGCATTGCCTTGCCTTCCCTACGCCCTTTCAGCCACCACTGTAGGGACTGTGGTAGATTACTGGTCAAATTGAAACACCCAGTGGAACTGAGTCACCTCGGTGCTGGGTATGGAAGGCTCCCCTGAGGATTGTTGCCAGCAGCAGAAAAGCAGAACTGGAGGGGAAAGTGATGCTGTTGATTCTCCTGGAAAAGCTTGTCATGCTGGTTTGCCTGGTATGAACTCAGCTGTTGTCATCATCAGAGGAACTGAGGTCCTCGATGTCACTGAGGATGCGTGTGGTTGTTTTGGGGAGAGCTCTGGTCCTTACCCTCAGCATCGCTTCCTGGCTCCAGTGCAGATCCCTCAGCCTGCTGGCACAGATCCTCCATCACACTAGTATAGCCTTCCTAGCTTCCACCACTGACGTTTGGGCCCTCCCAGTGCAGATCTGTGAAACAGACTTGCATGAAACATTGTTGTGGGCTCTCGACCTCCAGCTGGACTTGTGGAAAATACTGTCATGGGCCTTAGGTCTTGAGCTGAACTCATGCAGGGCATTGCTGTGGGATCCAGGCCCTCAGATGGATTCTTTGGGTCTCTAATGTGTGGACAGATCTCTTGCATTGTTCTGCATTTGACTTTGAGTGAATAATATAAAATAATCCTATAAATTATGTCACATATTAAATTTGTTCTCTTGCAAAACCTGACTACTACAGAGTTTTGCATTAAATCTTTGACAATGTCCTGAAATTCTTAAGCCATCAGCTGTTGGAAGGAAGGCCCGTCCAATTTCTTCATTTCTCAGAGAAGGAAGTTGCTGTTTCTACCTAAAATAACTCCTCTGGGGAAGTCCTTGCTCTGTCTCTCCAGTGAAGGCCCCCAGTTCCGGGTAGCCTGGACAGTGTATATCACATTTGGTGCTAATTCCAGATAGCCCTCAGCACCCCAGTCCAAGCAGGGCTTCTCTTCAGGATGGTGACCTCAGTTACACACCTTCTGCCATCCTCCTGGGGCCACACTTCAGCATCCAGTCTTGGTTTTATCCTTACCCGCACCCCCAGGTCAGGCCCCAGACTTTAAAACCACTAGGATATGCTTTTTCATACACAGGCTTTATTTCTTATTAAAATGAAACCAGTGGGGTTTTCTCTTCTTTTAATGTAAGACCCAGTCTCAGTTGAAAATGCTTTACCTCTAGACTCTTGATTCTGTCGTCTTCCTTTGCTTGTCCTTCTCCTGTGTCTCACCTATTTATTGAGCTCTTCTGGTTATGGGTTTGGCATACTGTTTCTCAACTGGGCCTGCATGTTAGAAGTACCTCACAGAGTTTAGAAACTTGACCAGTGTTTCGGAGCTCACGTCCGGAAGGCCCTAGCTTCATTGTGCTGTGGCAGGTAGGCCCCAGCATGGGTGAGTTTGTTAAAAGCTGAGTGGTTCTGATGAGCAGCCAGAGTTGGAAACCAAGGTCTGTCCTTCCCTGGCTCCCCAGTCTCCCTTAATCTCACTTCTAGTTGAGCATCACCAATGGTATCATCAAGGCCTGGGAGATAGCTCGGTGGCATAAGTGCCTGCCTGACAAGCACAAGGTTCTAAATTTTTTTTCCCAGTCCCAGAAGGGGAAAAAAAGTTTGTAAACTTTTTTGATATCAAGCAGGCCACGTGGTAGTGTCATTACTCGTCTTTGAATGTCTTTCCTCCAACCAGTGAAACTTGGAGGATGAAATCCTCTTGCTGAGGCCTGCCCTTTCTTTTCTGCATCTTTTGTTACATAAATCTTCAGGAACTGGGGTGCATACACCATTTTTGACTTTGATGTCAGTGGGATTGGACAACCCAAATAAGAATGTCAGGCCAGTCAGTGAAGATGGAGAGGGGCTGGGGTCAGAATTCGGTACACACAGAGGATGAAGGCGAAGGCCCATGATTGGAGAAACCGTGGCTTAGGCTCTGCCATTCACTTCTTTGTAGTGAGGTTACCCACAGTTACCACAGGGGGTTCTGTCAGGGTGAACTGAGGTAAAAGCATAAAGTACTCTTAGTACAGTATGCAGCCCAGAATTTTCAGCAAATGTTCACTCCCTGAAAAGTATTTCTACCTTGAAATTTTAGGAAGTTTTCTTGAATTCAATAGATGTAATTATTTCATCCCTTTTTTGGTGCCTGGGTGGTCCTTACCATATTCTGCTTCAACTGTAAGTAATCTGAAGATGCGGACCAGATAGGTATTTAATGTTCCTATTTTGTAAATGATTGTGATGCTATCAAGAGATGGAATTACCGACAGACATTTATTACAACTGAATTTAACCTGAGGGAGACATTTTAGGTGGATGATTATCCTTTAAATGTGTCTTGTGTCTTGGGTAGAGAAGAGTAGAATGAAGGTTGACAGATAAACTAAAGATTGCATTCTAGTATTTTAATAGAGCACAAAGCTGTGCATTCTGGCCTGCACGGGTCCTGGGTGAGAGTTGGGTGTTTTCTTATTTTTGCCACAGTCAGTTGAGAAAATTAATGTTCTCTTGTGCTCAGGGACAGTACACAGTGAGGTGCCATGGATCTTCAGTCTTTCTGAATGCAGCTGTCTGGACCTTCAATTGCCGGTGTCTTCTATTACTCTGTCTTTTTAAAGCGTTGCTCAGTGTTTTCTGTTTTTGTAGTGTGTGTCCTAAATTTAAAGATATTTTAATAACAGACCAAGATGTGAATGTTTGCTTGGAAAACACTCAACCCATAGGCCAAAAGTGAAATTACTCCACTTCTTTTTTATTTCTTCCAGAGATCAGCCTCCGTTAACAGCCTTTGAGACCTTTTTGTCGAAAAAGCCATACATCTGTGTTTTTGTAGTAGTATTTCATCTGAAAAAGTGAACTAAGTTTTTGAATTTGAGAAATTTCAACTTGCACCAGCTCCTGCTTGGAACTTACTTTTATTGAAACAGGACCTGAGAGTTGCTCAAGTGTTGGGACCGTGTTGCCCTCTAGTGGTGGCAGGCACTGGCATCAAGGTACCATCCTGTCTCCGCCTACCTCAGGCTGGAGGGAAGTGCTGGTGTCCATATGCAGCTCTGGCAAGTGTGCAAGCACAACTGCGGGAGCTCTGGAATTGCTGTTGCCTTTACACCTGCACTGTGCCCTTTGCATGAGACTTCAAATTTGTGGTGACTTTTCAAAATGAAGTATGTTTAAGAACTGATCAATTAATGAGGCTCTACCTGGCTGGTTTATTGCTGCCTACAAACCGCTTTAAAGTGGTGTCCACCGTTGTGTGGATTATGCCCTTTGTTGGCCTACACCCTTTGTGTCCCCTGTCCTCTGCGGGGCTCCTTCATCCTTTGCCTCCTCTGAATGTTCTGTCACCTTCTTCTGAGAAGGACTCTGGGCTGGCAGTCCCTTGACACTACCACTTAGCTTCCTTTGTGTTTATAAGGAGTCTGTCACTTTTCTGTCGTTATTTCCAACTTACTTGTAGTTTTACCTTTTACATCTTCACCTCCCTTTGAACCATATGCCATTGACTATCCTGTCGCTTTGTGCCTTCTCGCTGTTGTCACTGGCCCCTGGCCATAGGCCCCTGTCTCGCATGGCGTCCTCCCCGTCTCCCTGGCTGTGCCCAGCGTGGAAACCCCAGCATGCGGCGATGCACCCCCCAGTGACCCCACCTCCCCACTGGGGCCTCTTTTCCCCCAGCTGTGTTTCACACCTCATTTCGAGAACCTTTTTGGGTCTGGTTGTCCTGGTTATTAGCTTTCCAAGCCTTGATTTAAAACACCTGCTCTGTCAGTTAGCCTCCATTCCCTTTCCTCCTGGTGAGAGTCTCCCTGGGACACTAAAATTCAGAGTACACATCGGGGAGCCCTCTCTGGGGGTGTCTGTCTGCGGCACAGACTTCATGTTCTCGCCAGTGAGCAACCAAAGCCCTCCATGGCTAGACTCCCACCCCAGGTCAGTCCCGTTCTGGATGAGCGTTCCGAGATTCTGCACTCCTGTCGTGTTTGTGCCCATGTACCCCAGAAGGGCCCTCATCATCCTGTCAGGCATCTTAGTAGGCTTTCTCAGTAATTTCACCAGTCTGGGCACATTTTCTTTGCGCCTTGCTCTTTCTCATCAGCTCTACTGTCCCTTTGTCCCCTCCTAGCTGATGACTTTGCTTGTTATGTCATTTAGAAAGAGGAGCCGTGCAGTCAGCCTGACGCCTGATTTTGCCAGCAGGCCCCACTGCGTCTTCCTGCTGCCTTTCTCTGCCACAGACAGAGCGTCACCGCTTCCTCTCCCCAGCTGTCCCTCCCCCGCGGTGGCATCTCAGTTTCTCAAGGATGTCACTCCTGCAGTTAACTTACTCTCTCTCACTTGCATTATTTATCCCTTTACCCCCTATGTGCTTCCAGGTAATATAAAAGTGGGCATTCCAACTTTCTCTTTAAAATTCCCTTGAAAGTACTGTGTCCCTCTTCAGACCCTGCTCTGTGCTTTCATCTCTAGAAGTCAGTGACCACTGGAGAACCGATCTGGTTTCCCCACCATCTGCTGTCTTCCTATCCCTCTGCTCTTGCAACTACCTATCCATCCAACCATCCATCCATCCATCCATCCATCCATCCATCCATCCATCCTTGGATGACCAGGGCAAAGTTGTCTTTTTTTCTTTTTGTATTTTAGGGAAGGGTCTACAGGGTGTTCAGGGTCTCACTACTAGATCAGACTCATAGTGATCCTCCTGTTTATAGCCTCCCAAGAGCTGGGATTACAGGCACTTGTGCCACCACACACAGTCTCAATTGCTGTCACAGCACACCCTGGGGGCCTGGCCGATCAAACCCCCGGCCTCTGTGCCTGCTTGCAGGCACTTTAATCCGCTGAGCTATTTGGCAGGCCCAAAGTTGTCACTTCTGAGGGTGCCCAAGAGTGTCACCTAGGTGGCACTCCATGCACCAGTGCCCGCTGCACCATCCTTGGCTTTCAGGTATGTCCGAGACATTTGAGGCATCCTCTCCTTGGTGCCTCTGTGTCCTGTGTTGCTCCCTTCTGTCTTCTGCCTCTCGCCATCACCAGCCCTTCTGCCTCCCTCTCTGGCTCCTCTTTCCCTACCAGCCCTTCTCCTGCCGCATGGTCTCCAGGTTCTGCTCCACACATGGTTCTCTCTCCTGTGCTGTGTCTCACACACTCTCTCCAACAGTCCAAAAGTTTAACACTCTGGGAACTGAGGACTCACAAACTGCCACTGCCAGCCGAGACTCCTGAGGTCTGCTGTTTTCCATCCCTTACAGATTTTCCTGTTCTGAATATCTCATGTATATGGAATCATACATTATGTAACCTTTGGTATCTTACTCCTTTCACTGAGCATCATGTTTTAAAGGCTTATCTATGATGCAGTGTGTGTCAGCCCTTCCTTTTTAGGGTGAATAATACTCCAGTGTGTGAATATATTACCGTTCAGAAAAACGCATTCAGGAGCTGGCAGCATAACTTGGTGACAGAGTGTGGACTTAGCTTGTGAAAGGCCTGGGATTTGGCCTGACCACCCCCGACCCCCAGCCCCATGATCTGCTCATCAAGTATTGTGCATTTCAGTTACTTGTGCTTTCTGGCTATTGTGCCTGATACTGCTCTGAATATTCATGGACGAGTGTGGTGTAGCTGTATTTCTCTAGGTACAGCATGCTAGAACAGCTGGGTCACGTGGTAGCTTGAACCATTTGAGGAATTGGCTTTTCTCTCCCTGCCCTATTCCCACTGGCAGTGGCTGAGAGTTCCTGTTTCTTCACATCCTCTGCAAGACTCAGTTAACCCTTTGCAGTCTTCTCTGTAATACTTAGCAGAGCCTAAAAAGCAGTTAATTTCATGTGGGTATCTGATCCCACCACCCACGTCAATGCCCCGAGAATTCTTGTTTCGCCATCTTGGCCTTCTCCACCTCGACACCCACTGCGGTGGCTGCTCATGTCCCTGCTGTGCCTTGGGGTGGGCTGGCAGGTGACTTTGGTTGGTGTTCCCTGTTGCTGATGCCCTTTCCGGGCAAGTGCCTGGTGTGAGCAGCGCTTGGTGTAACCATTCCCACTGCTCGCCTGCTACCACTCCTGTGCCTTCTGTGCCCTAAGCCTCAGCTCCTGACACCCCCAAAGACTAGAGCTGCCCTGGCCAGTACAAAAGCACCGGCCAGTCTGGGTACGGAGGGGCATGCCTGTGGACCTAGCATGTGAGAGACTGAGGCAGGAGAAGAGCAGCTTGGAGCCCAGCCTGTTCTACATAACCAGACTCCTTGTCTCAAACAAACACCTAGCAAATCAATAGATAAGTAAAATTTAAAAACCCTGTGGAATTGGCCACACAAGACTGTTCAAGTCAAGATTTAATATATTTAAATAAAATTTAAAATTCAGGCCCTTAGTTGTATTAGACACATTTTAGGTTCTCAGTTGCCACATAGTGGCCAGGTAGCCACCACATAGGACAGTGGGCTTCTGCTGTTCCTATCCTCACCAAAGGGTGTGCTTGACCGTGCTGTGTTAGGTCTGAAGGACAGTTACTGGCTAAAGAGGTTCAAGGTGCTACCTTTTGGATATGACTCATTAATTCATCCCAGAATCCTTTGTTCTGGCTGATAGTAAAATTCATCTTATACTGGTCAACTTAATGGGTGAAAGAACCTTCTGTTTGAAGTGGTTTTGATGGGGCTGTATGCGAATTTATGTCTAGCGGCTTACTTTGTGGTCTCTGAGCAAGTGACGCCTTTGAGCAACATGAAGATCTGTATACAAAAAATGATAGATGCCATGATATAAACAAGGAAATGCAGCCAGTTCTGTTTCGTCTCCATGCCATTGGATAGTATGTTTTCTTGTGTTCTCGGGTTACTGCTTGTGATAAACATGGGGGCAGACAAAGCCGACTCTTCACACTTCTTTCTAGGTATGGTAGGCAGGTTGCTGTTACCTAACATTGAATTTTTTTAATTTTTTAAGCCCCCCCCCCCCATACAGCCCTGCAGCTGACCCTGCTCGGAGATGCCTGGAGCTTAAAGTGCAGTGTCTTAAATGCCGAGGGCAGTGGGAGCTTTGCTTTTCCTGGTTCAGCCGGGCCTGCAGATTGCCTGGAGCATTCTCACTGTACTGTTAATGATTTCCTACCTACAGTAAGCATGCTGCTGAGTCTATCAAATACAGTACGGTTAGTTCCGAGCTATGAAGCACTCGTCACGCGTATATAAAAGGCTTTGCTAACTATGAGGAGGGCTTTGGCAGGGGGTACAGTTTTTTTAGTGTTTGTTTTGAAAACAGATATCCAAATGACGCACCTGATACTGAAAAAAAAAGGTTAAGTAGCCTTGTGCTTTATCATGTTATTTAGCATGGATAGGTGTTGTTGATTCAGCCCATATTAGTAATAGAGAACATCCTCAGAAAGCAGCCTGGCTGGTTGCTTGGGCTGCATTGCACAAGAGCCTAAGGAGTTCAAGACCAGCATTGGGTGTAGGCCTGGATAGTTCTGTTATCAACAGTCAGAGGGAAACAGAACAGCAGATACAGGCTGAGTAATAGTCGTCTGCATTGGGCTTCCGTGTGCTCACTGTTGGGCAATTTGTCCCTCATGTTTTGCGATCAGATGAAGGACTGCAAACACACAGTGAATTCAGTGGCTCACCATCTCCATAGTTATCTTCCGCTACTTCACAATGGAGCACCCAGCTGTTTTCCATCCACCTTTCTAGCTCATCTGAGTTGGGGAGTTAATTGTTATAGTAGTTTGAAAACTCTTGCTAGAGGTGGTGATTAACACATGCCTACACATTAAAATGTGTGGGCCTTTATCCTTAATAAACTCTTGAAAGGTTTGCTGCAGTTGAACCCAGATACAACTCTCCTAACCCAGCAGTTCAAGATTCATTGTGTTGGTGGCTCTGTTGTACCCTTGTTGGCTGTATGTTAGCAGAATGGTTGATGGTAGAGAATATACCTGTATCAGTCATTATTTTACTAGAGGAAGAGATAAAACACAAGATACCCAAATGTATAAGAAGTTATAAGGTTGGCTGACAGTGGTCACCCAGAGTTGGATGAGGAAGCATGCAGAGGGTGTGCACACCCTGGAGACTGAAGGTTTCAGTCCTAAGTCTGGAGTTCACTGCAGTATCTCATGCAAGTCCGTATCAGGAGACTGATGAGTCTGTGATGGAAGGCTCAGAAGTCTATACTGCTACAGCCCTGAAGGATCTGTGGCGGAAGCTGAAGAGGCTGTGCTGGGAGCCGGGTGTTGATGTTCAAGCTGAAGGCAAAGACTGGAGCTCCCCCAAACAGAAGATCAGTCCTTATTTCTACTATATACCATTCAGGGGAGGAGCTGCCCTAGGGTGGGTTCTCTACACCCTAGGGTTTAGAGTTGCCGAGCTGATTTAATCCAGCTTCCAAACTTCTCAGGTTGACACAGCCAGCCATTACAACACCTTATGCTTATGGCGCCAACTCGCACTCTTTGAACTTCTGTGTCACGTTAATGTGTTCACTTGGAATCAAGCATGAGTAACTTAAAAAGCACCAGCTTTAATGCCAGTAGATGGAAATCACAGAGCCAGGTCTGACTGAATGTTTCTAAGACTTACTTGGCTATATGTATGCAGTATCTTTAAAGTTTTAGCCCCTGATATTGCATGTTTAGGGAGTGGCTTTTCGAAAGTATCATTTAACCAGGCATTGTGGCACATGGCTGTAGTCCAAACACTCAGGAGACCGAGACACGGAGAATTGCTGTTAGTTGAAGGCCAACCTAGACGACAAAGTGAGTTGAAGGCCAGCTGGACTGCACAGTGAAACCCTATCTTAAAAAGAGACAGACAGAGGGGATTGGGGGAGGAGAGACACAGACAGAGAGAGAGACGGGGCAGGGGGAGAGAGAGAATTAAAGATGTGGCTTGGTGGTAGAGTACTTACCTGTGATGTGCGAGGCCCAGGTTTGAATCCCAGCAACACACATAGGGACACACTGCACAAAGCCTATGGATTTTTTGATGGTGTTTTTAGCCAGCCACTGGAGAGGGAATTGGGCAAGGAAAACCTGGGGAACTTCTTTAAGGTGAGGTGATGTGGAGCTGCTGCATAGGAATGGGTGCCTGGCGTCCCGTATGTACGTGATTTAATGACTTTGCAGAATTGAATTTAGCCTAACATATTGCTGTGAAAGAGTAAAATTTTTCCTGTTTGGTCACAATGCAACAAAAGACAGGGATCTTGACTGTGGAACTCTCTCCTGTCAGGTAGCATGATGGCATGGTTACTTGTTCCAGAAGGCTGTTAGCAGGTAATGACCTTGTCTCATATGCAAGCTAACCTGTCTGCAGGGCCACACTAATAACACTGGACCTGTGACGCTAGTGAGTTACTGAAGGCCAGTACTCATGGACAGGGCTGCTCACGCCAATTCCAGTTGCCTTCCTGAGCTCAGAGGGCCTTGGGTTGTCAGGGACTTTGAACTGCGCATCAGTGGTATTCCCTGGTTTTCGAAAAAGAATGAGTGTGTGTGTGTGTTAGATTTTGAGCTAAAAAAACTTAAAGTTTTTGATTATGAAAAATATCAAAGGGGCAGGCCAAATAGCTCAGTGGATTAAAGTGTCTGCAAACAAGAGCAGGGGCTGGAGGTTTGATCCCTGGGCCTGCCTTGCCAGCCCTGCCCCTGCCATGCCGGCCCCGCCTCTGGGGTGTGCTGAGATAGCAATTGAGACTAGGCATGGTGGCACATGCCTGTAATTGCAGCTCTTAGGAGACTAAACAGGCAGATCACTATGACTACGATCTAGTAGTGAGACCTTGAACAGCCTGTAGACCCTTCCTCCCACACCCCCCCAAAGAACAAAAGAAAAGAAAAGAAATCAAAGTAAAAAGGCACTGGATAGAAAGAGAGTTTACCAGAGGTAGTGACTAGAAGTTAGATTTCATGTTTCAAAAGATCAGACAAATTACTGAGAAAGTCAGTTAGAATACATCAGCTAACTCAAATTTAGAAGATTAATACTGACTTCAAAACCTGTAGCATGCATGCCCAAACCAGGTGGGAAGTCTCTTCCCTGCAGGTTTCAGACCCCCCCAGCAGGGTCTCTTCCCTTGTATGCCTGGCAGGTGGGACCATGTGACACGCCTTTGTCAGATGAGCATGTGCGAGGAATGTAACAACTGGGAATGGGGTCGCTTTCCTGGTTTATTTGGGAAATCCTGCATTTTGATGCTGATGGTATAACTACAACTTTCGTATGTTCTGTTTAAATATTGCTGTTTGTTTAACACTTGAAGTGTTTGAGTAAAGGAGTAATTAGGAGTGGGTGCTTCTGAGTTTCTCTGCTCTTCTCTGTCTTGTTTGTGTAGCTCCAAAATTTGCCCGGGATTCTCAAAGCCCCACACCCCCTTATAGGTCTGACTGGGGGAACATACAGGAGCTTGTTTGTGGTTACTGTGCTGGGCTGAGTGACTTGAACCTAGATCTTTTTAATTTAGATAACAGGCTCTTTTTCATTAATGAATGTGGTGGTGGTGGTGGGGAGTCTCTATCTTTAAATGAAGAGTGAAACTCCTAAATGGTGAGTGAACTTTTCTCACTGTACTAAAAAGGCAGTAGATGGTAGCTTTCCCTGCGGTGCATGAGACAGTGAGAACCTCACATAGCACTGCCTGCTGTGTACCGGTCTGCGATCTGAAGGTAGTGTTTCAGCTCACTTAATTCTCATGAGGGGAGAGAGGGGTGAATTATCTCCCCACTTTAGGGATGGGGCTATGAAATGCAAAAAAGTAAGCTTTATATTCATGTTTTTTTTTTTTTTTTTTTTGGTCTGTTTTAGACTGGCTCTCATTATGTAGTTAAGACTGACCTTGAATTTACTGTGTAGCCCAAGGTTGGCTTCAAACTAATGGTGACCCTTCTGCCTCAACATCCCCAGTAATGGGATTACAAGTATGTGCCACCACACGTAGCCTGTATTCTTAAGTTGGCTGTCATTTGTCACTGAGATGGAGTGCAGCAATTTCATTTCCTAAGTGAAAAAATCAGAACTTGTTGTCGTCGTTCCCTCGTCTCTTTTATTTCTGTCTCCTCCAAGGCAGCACCTCATCAGTCTCCTTACTTGTGGAGGGTCACCCCGTGAAAATGCTGGTCCCTGGGGGAGTCCTGAAGCCGCGTGTGGAGAATGAAGAAGAGGTGACTGTCTCGCTGTCAGGAATGAGGAGAAGGATGATCATGTAGTGTGTTTACCCAGCATCCTGAGCGCTAGTGACTCTGGCCTGGTGGGGTAGCTTGCTGACTCTCTTTCTTCTTTAGGGAATGTGCCCTTCAACTTGTACTTGCTGTAAATGAGTTTGTGCCTGTTCTGAGAGCCCAGGCTGTGTTGTGTTTGGGCTGCCTCCTTTGTTTTGCCCTTCTGAGTATAAATTTAGTTTGTCTGGATGTCATCTGACCTTGAATGGAGATAAAAGTCACTTTTTGCCTTTGTGGAAGCTTTATTGGTGAAGACTGTGATTTGGGGTGTTCTGCCGAAACTAACCTTTGGCACACTTGGCCACAGCCAACGTCTTTCTAGTAAATTCCCCACTGCTTCTTGGCTTTTCTTGCGGAATTCACACACTCCACAAAGTTTTGTTCATTGGTATTCTTGGTGTGTGACTGGAATATTCTTCACCCCATGATTTGTGGGATTGGTTTGTTTGTTACTGGGTCACGCATTTAATGAGTGGAAAGCTCAATCCAAGCTGACTGTGGAAAGAATGGAAGTTGTCTCACATCAGGGGATCCCAGGTATTTAGACAGTGGTTGCCCACGGTTCCTGAAGAAGACACTGACTTTTCCCTGCTCAGGGATGTTGTTAATCCTTCTAGTGATTGGCCAGGAAGCCGAATCCTTGCTCCCCCTGGTGGATAAATAGAGGTTGTTCCAAGGCGAACCTAGTAGTCAATTTCTGAGTCTAAGGAATCCAAGGAACGTTGTAAGAGTAAAGTCAGTTTGAAACTTTTTATGTCTGAGAGGGAAAGCAAAAAAAATAATGAAGATGACAACCCTCATGCTGAGGGTGCTTCATGTGTTGTTACTGTGGATGTTAATAACCATTTTGGCTCTCTGTGGGACGCAGCTTCCTACATTTAATTGGTTGTCAAAGAAAGTGCTTCAGGGAAGATTATTCTACCAGAGCAGAGAACCTGGAGTTTCAAATAAGTGTTCTGCCACTGGGTTGAGATGTTCTGGATTTAGCTTCTGATAAAGTGTTTTAATTACAACTTGTTTGCTTGCCTGGGGGACATGTTCATTTGCTAAGTATACTCTTTCCCCAGAGTTGGAATTGGGTTTGGGTAGGGTCAGAGTAACATAAAGACAGTGCATGGAGTTCTTGGTCTTCAAGGGACTTGATTTTATTTAAACAGAATGAGTAGGAAAAGAGGAAGAAGAGGGATTTAAGTAAGACTTACCCAATTTTAGATCAGTGGAAAGCAAAAAAAAAAAAAAAAAAAAACCATCTAGAACATTGATGGTGATACTAAACAGCCTACCAGGGCATGGATGCCATAGGTTTGCCTCCCCTGAAGTGAGACTCAGAGAAGCTAAGGAGGCCAGGCAGTGAGATTTGGAGACTAAGAGGAGAGACTCTTCAGGTCTAACACCCAGGACTGCTATAGAACTTTTTTCTCTTTTGGTACCGAAAATCGAACTCAGGACCTTGTGTGTCTCAGGCAGGGGCTGAGCCACTGAGCTGTGTCACCAGGCCAGAGCTATTCTATGGCCAAGTTTTTTTGCTGACAGGTTTTGCCACTAAAATGGAATAATTGATAGCCCTATTTTCTTAAATTACAGAGAAAAAACAAATAAGGAATGGATATTTTGAAAACAACATTTAAAGAATTTCTTCTCTATGCTTTATCTTGAACTTTTGGTACCTACTATTTACTGGATGTTTCATTTCTTTCAAGGGTGGTAAGAGAGGCATTCTCACAGAAAACAGTAATTACTTGAAGCGTGGTTGAGCAGTATTTACTGTCTTTCAACAAGTGAGGGGCAGTGCCTGATTGCCTTGAAGGACATGAGGGCTCCTTAAGGCAGGGAGCTGTACCCTGAGCATCTTATGAAGGAAATGCAGTGGTACTTCGGTTCATGAACTTAACTCTGTCCACAGTTACAGTTGCAAACTGAATTGGAGGAGAACCAAATCAAATTCATTGGTTAGGTTCAGTAGTAACATTATGGGGAAATAATTTGGTTTATGACCAGAATCGTGGAGAGCATTAAGTTTGTATACTGGGGTACCACTTATTCCATGTGATTTGCAATCTGCTGTGACCTGTGTGTCTTTTATTCATGACGGTAGGAAATTCCATAGCAAACGCTGTGTCATAGGCTCGGCCCATCCCCATCACATGAAGAGGTGGTGTTTGTCACTCAGTTGCCTTGCTTGCAGGAACAGGAAGTTGGAACAGAAGTGAGGAAGAAGAGGGCACCATAGTGCCCCGGTGGGCAATGGGTGAGAAGCGCAGAAATACCTTACAGCCAGGAAGAGGAGTTTAATTCTCTGTTTTCTCTCTCCCCCCCGCCCCATCTCTCTTCCTCCCTCTCTCCCTCTCTTCTTCCCTCCTTCCCTTCCCTTCCCTTCCTCTTTCTTTCTTTCTTTCTTTCTTTCTTTCTTTCTTTCTTTCTTTCTTTCTTTCCCCTATCTCCCTCTCTCAGCCAACCATGTGCACAAATGCACAGCTAATGCCTTTGTACCTACCGGATCTGAAAAGCAAGCCGTTTTAATCCGTTTCTTGATAACTTATCAACCAATGTAGGAAATAAACACCTTCACCCATTTTCCCTGGTAGAGGGACAGTGTCTTAGCTGTGACTGTGATAACAGAGTAACACTGAGTAGTGGCTTGAGCAGTCCACATTTATTTCTTGTGGCTCTGGAGCTGGGAGATCCACAGTGAAGGTGCTAGAAATCTACCTAGTGAGGCCTGCATGCATGTTTGCAGAAGGCTCATCATTGTGTCCCCATGTGACATAGAGAAAGCAAGTTCTGCCATGTCTTTTTATAAGGGCCATGGTAGCATTCATGCGGGTTCCACCTTGTGACTTAGTTGTGTTCACCCCACCCCAGTGCTGTCGCCATCTGAGTTAAGATTTCAGCGTAGGAATTTGGGGTAGGCGCAAACATTCAGTTCCTAACAGAGAACTAAAGGAACAGTGTGACAGACAACTTGGTGCCACCAGGCTTGCAGGCAGCACGCCAGCTCATTTTCCAGGCGGCAGTGAGTCTTCAGGCCTGAGGCCGCATCCACCTTGCTGTGCGCGTTCTTCCGGGTTCTCAGAGCTCTGCCTCCACACGACCCATAAAGCCAATGCCTTCACACTTACTTAATATGCTTGACCATTTAACACTGCAGCTGAAATTTATATTATTCTGCTTGAAAACTGAGAGATTATTTTTCATAGTTTTTATCTGACTGTTGTACATGTACTAAAGGTGGACTGGGGAAGAAAGATTTGGCCACGGTAGAACTCTTTAATATTTGCCCCCAATTGCATAGGAGCCCTCAAATCTTTTTGTTGGAGTCCTCAGCTTTATTTTGAGGAACAAAATCCTTAATGCACAGAAATTTTGTTTTGATGAGATGGATAGCAAGTAGTGATGTGCTCAGGGTAACTTGTTCTATCAATTTTGTAATAAAAATACATTTAAAATTGTATCTATTTGTTTAAGATAACCAACCAAACAAATGCAGGGGGAAAAAAACCCATCCAAGTAGAAAGTGAGAAACCCCTAAACCTGCAGTTGTTAAGGACAGGTGAGGGGTCCAAGAATTCTGTTGTCTGCATTAGTTAGTGACAGAGCTGCTCTTCACTTAGGTACGGACCCATGGATGAGTTGGCTGAGTTGAGATGGTTGTGGCTTAGGAGCCCCACTTCTGGGCAGCTGTGCTCACACATCTGTCTCCTTGCTACCCTCTGGGGAAGGGGAGGGGAAGCTTAGGAAATGAGAGCAGAATCTCCCTCCAATGTGGGCTGTATCTGCAACTAGGCATGGGGTGGTGCGAGGGACTGCAGTGGGCAGAGGTGTGGCAGGAGGTTTTGCAGGTGTGTGGGTGGGACTTGTAGGTCGTGTTCAGAGCCTTGGACTTGGTTTTATGTGGGGGTGTAACATATGAGTTAATCTTGTTGTTTTGCCATAGACTATTGGTTCAGAATTTATTGCACCGGTCAAGGACAAAACAGAGGCAGGGATGTGACTAGGAGACTGTCCCACGCATCCTTGTAAGAGATGTTGGCACCCAGGAGTAGAAACAGAGCGTCAGAAGGGGGCTGGAGCATGGTTGTACCAGAGAGCTCTGGTCTAGATAAGCATAGAGTATGCTGTCTTGCAGTACTGTGCAGGCAAAATAAGGGTAAATTTTATGCCAGAGATAAAAAGATCAAGGATCTCTTCAACTCTTAGCTGGTGGGTTTGCAACTTGATTAAAACCACAGTTCCTGAGGCTTACAGAAGCCTGCTGTTTGCCCCATGAAGTGCCACCAGCATGAGGAAATGTCTAGTATGTTCCCTCATCATATGGCAGAAGTGTGGCGTGGGGTTGCCTGCCATGAAAGCTGCAATCAGATTGGTTCCTTTGTAGAGTAATCAATGGATTCTTTTGTCCATTTCTGAGCAAAAGATTCCTTTCCATTTTTAGTGATGTATTCCTGGTGTTTTTCTCTGAAAAGGAATGCTTTGCATAATCCATCCATTTGGCCTTAAAGTTCGGCTGCTGACTTAAACTTTTATGCTGTTTACTGCCTCACTCTGGTCTCCAGCGAGGAAAAAATAGGTGCAGTGGTCTTTGTTCGGACTGGCTGCCTGTTTTTCTAAGATAATTGAAAGTCTGGGAGGAATTGTTCAGGGTTGCATTCTGCTCTGACAACTGTCAACTTGACTGTAATGTGGCTCCGATGAGAAGCTGGGAGAAGAACGCAGCTTGGATGGGTTGACAGGCCTGTGGATGAGGCCCATGTCCTCTGTCACATGCCATCCTTAGTCCTGTTGGTCCTCTTCTCTGAGCGTCAGTTTCTTTATGTGTAGCACAGTGACTGCCTCGCTCTTCGGGTGGGCTGAGTGGGAAGATTCAGTTTGGACTATCACATTGTGGACACCAGATATGTGGCTGCTACTTTGGTTTGTGTTACCACAAGGAGGCTGTATTCATAGAGTGGGAGATGAACATTCTTCCAGCCGTTAAAGGAGTTGCCCTGTCACAGAGTCAGTGATTAAGGTAGATTATTATCTTCATTGACTTGGGATCTACCAAAGGAATTAGTAAAGCATGCTTCTGGATGTGTCTAGGTGGGTCATGGAGACATGACCCAGGGGTCTATATCTAGTCCTTCTTTCCTTTCTGATATTATTCCCCTTATCTGCTTCCTAGCTTCCATGAACTAAGCAAGTTTGATGGACCATTCTGCTTTTTTATCATGAAGTCTCTCTTGGAGCCAGCTGACCATGAACAGAATCTCCTGAAACCTTGAGTCTTATTAAACCTTTCCTTTGAGCTGTGGGTATTGTAGTGCAGTGATTGCAAAGCTTACTAATATAGAAAATTGGTATACAGAAGTGGCAAAGTTATGTGCCTATACCTGATCATGTGATCCAGAACCTTTGGAACTAGCTGTGGAAGAACTTTGAAAAGGTTTGGAGGTAGGGGCTAAAGAAGCCCTAATGTACTGTAAGCAGAGATTTATTGATGATTCTGGTTGATCTCAGAACACCAGAATGCTAGCAGGAATGTAGACCATCAAGGCCAGGCTTTTGGGCTTCAGAAGGGAACTGCTGGGAAGTAGCCGAGGAGCCATGTGTGCCACATTCTGACAAATACTTTGTGCACATTTTGCCCATGTTCTGCGACTTTTCAAGGCAGCTCAACATTGAAGCTGTGGCATAGGTACTGCTGGCTGCTTTTGTCCAGAATTATAATGAAAATCAGTAGTGAAAAGCAGAGCAGAAAATTTGGAAGATTCAAATTTTTACCCCAAAGGAAACCCCTGTAAAGTTGAGGCCAGAGGGGGTATAGTTGCTGAAGGGATTAGTACCATTAAAAAGAAGCCAAATGCTTTAAAGCCAGACAAGAAAGTTGTCTTGAGTACATCTCAGGAATCAATAATGCCCATCCATTGCAGGCTCAAGGGTGTAAAAATATAAATGTTTCATTTGTGAAGAGACTCTCCTCCCCCCAAGGGCTTGCTAGAGAATTGGTTCCCTGAAATACATTTTCCCATGTTGAGCCACTCAGGCACTTAGGCCGCTGCAGCCCTTGGTCCAAGGTGGTCTGGTTACTGCTTGAGCTGGTGGCCAGCCGTGTTGCCCACATGACACTGCTTGTCAAGCAGGCAGCCTGCACAAGTTGTAAGGTCATAGAAACTTCTACTCATACACCAAAAGACGGTCTGGGGAGCCAAGCAAGGAGACCCTGAAGGGGCCGCAAATGAGGCTCTGGCCATGAAGCCACAGATCCACTGGAGACAGGGATACCAGGAAAGTGAAATCTCTACAGAGGAAAGTCATAGGCTGTCTCTGCATTGGACCAGCTGACAATGGAGTGAAGGCCCTGAAGTCTTGAGCCAAAATAAGCCTTTCCTTTCTAAGTCATGTGTTGACTGTTGTGCCTGTGATAGAAGAGCTACAGGTACATGGTGTATGGGGGAGTGCTTTAAAAACACCATTTATTGACCTTCATCAATGAGGCCATGGGAGAAACAATGCAAACTGTTTAGAGTAGGGAACACAGGACCATTTGCATCAGTATTATCAAAGAGGCCTGTGTGGCTTGGGCATTGGATTTTTTTAATGGCATCTTGAGTTACAGAATAAAGTAAAATAAAATCTTGTTAATCGGAATGGGATGAAAACAAGCAAAGCAAAGCAAAACAAAACAAAACAAAACAAACAAAAACCCTGACCTTTTCTTTGAAAGGTAGTTCTAAAAAAAATTTAAGCGCCGTTCTATCATTTGGTGATGTCTGATCTGGCTGCTTCTTTTGTTTCAGAAAGCAGGTCCCAACCTTCTGACTGTGTGTCCACATAACTGTAATTCTCAGGAGGAAGCTCAGTTTCCCCTCCATGATGGTGGTGTAGTATACATATTTGGTACAGGATCAGACCACACGGCGCAGACTCCTAGTCATCGTCCTATTTTCAGCCTTCCCAGTGCTGGGATTACAGGTGTGTGCCACCACGCCCAGACTCTGTGGCCTGCTCCGTGTGCTCAGGGGCATGGCTGGCGTGGCATGTGGTTCCAGGGGTCAAACGCCGGTTCCTGTGCTTGCCTAAGCAGGCACTTAGTCTGCTGAGCTGTAGTAGCCATGTGTATATCTATATTTAGATACATGTACAGCAGATGTGTGTATGCATAACACTATTAAATCTCTGTATATTTCTCAGTTACTCATGTAGATCAAATGTAGCTAAGGTGAATATTTGAAAATTTTCCTTGGCTTGTTCTGTTTCCAAAATCAAATGAAATATGAAATCATCTTAGAACCCAGGCCAGTGGTTGGCAAAGCTGGCTTGGTTCTTGCTTGCATTCAAAGCTGCTGTCTGACTTGAAAACAGAGCTGCCCTGTCTTGTGAATGCCAAGCAGAAGGTTGTGGTGATGGCAGACTTTAGATAAATGGTATGCAGCAGGCGCCTGCTCATTTTTCTTTCCTTTCTCCTTTCCTGTCTAATTGAATTTGAACGTCTCACTTAGAGATTCTGATTTGATGTGATGTAATTTTGTTCAGTTCCTAGGGTTATCTTACATCTTCTCATTGTGCCTGGGGAGCTGATGTTGACAGAGGTCCCTGGGCCACTCAGGGCCTGCCACCTTGGCTCACACATGCTCCAGACCTCAGAGGATCACTGGGGGCAGAGCTTGCAACTCAAGCTGTCTGAAAGAAGTTTTTGGAACCTTCCCTTGTACTGGGCTTTGTAGAAACAACTGCCTTTAATATTCCTCTCATCACTGGCTTAGTGATATCTGTGTTCAGGAAATGCTCTTTCCACTTATACCATTTTAATGTCGATATTTAAGGAACACTTAGACCTAGATTGTGAAGACTCCAGAAATGAGAATTTAATTTTCCATCTCCTGTGCAGCAGCAAAAAGGAGCTTGAAAATTGTGGCCACAAACCTCATTTTCCATTGTCTTTTTCAGATTTTTAAGCTTGATTTAAAGAGTCTTTATCTCAAATGTTTATTGATTATCAAGTCACCTGTGTGTGGAGCCCACCAGTATCTTTACAAGTGGAGATGGAAGAGAGGGGAGCAGACTCGGTGACTAGAGGGAAAGGAGGGACTTAGTTATTCCTGGGTAGAGATGGATATTTTCCTGCCTCACGGTCTGATGATGGGGGCCCACAATGTTACTTTAGGTGTGATTAAGTTAGGGCTTTCTATTTAGATCAAAATAGCAGGCACTTCAGTTATTATTTTGTTCTTGCAGTAGAAGATCATCTCTTTTGTCTCTCTGACCAAAATAGAAAACATTCTGCCACAAATACTGTTTTATGACTATGATTACATATTGAGAGCAGTCAGTCTGTTTTTAAAAATTTTCCAGCTTAGTGTTAAGGGAGAATTGTTAATCTGTTCAAAGCATCATGGAGACCTACAAGGAGGTGGGCTCCGGTGAGAAGCTTGAACGGAGTTGGAAAATGTGGGTCTGGAGGGTCCCTGACCCGGGGCCACAGGAAGATGGGAAGGGGGTACGTGGAGTTGAGGGGATAGGAAATAAACATCCAGTTCCTGTGTCATCATCAAGAATTTCATGTGGAATAAAATTTCATCATATTCTGACGTCGTTTGTGTTTTGCCGCGAGTTATATGTCATGAGCATTGTTGCATATCATGTAGCATTCCACGTCATTTTCTCAGTAGAACAAATTCTGGGGTTAGACACGAGCTGAACTCGTCGTGTAATGACTTCAGCAACCTTGGCCTCTTTTGCAGAATCTACCAAGTTGTGAAGATTAAATGATATAATATCAAGGTGTTGGCACTTTATTCTGGCTGGCAGTATCTGGTAATTAGCAAAGTAGTGTTAATTATTGTAATTGATTTTATGATCTTATTAGGTCGTTATCTAAGAATTTGTTTTTTTCCTTGGAGAATAGTTTCATAAGTACAGCTTTACTCATCTGAATCTTTGTCAAATGGGTTTTTAGAAGTACTGTTTGTGTCCAAATCGTCTTTCTTGTCTTGTTTCCTTTTCTCCCTCTGAGATAAAATACCCGACACACAAAATTTAAGGAAGGAAAGATTTATTTAGCTCACAGTTAGTGAAGGTTTCAGTCTATTCTCAGTTGGCTCCAAGGCAGAGTGGCACATGGCAGAGGTCAGCCTTTCATAGAGGCAGAAAACAGCAAAAGCAGCAAGAGCTGAAAGGGAGGAGGAGTGTGATAGAAGATTTTCTGTCCCTTCTATTGTGTGCAGGCTCTGGTGGCTGTGGCCCTCACACCCATAATCCCAGCACTAGACAGGGAACCAGTCACAAACCCTAGAACCAGCCACCTCCAAAAAGCACCCCCATGAGGACATAAGGCTTTAGGGGCACATCCAGACACAAATCGCAACACCACTCCGTGATCTCTGCATATGTGGCCAAGCTGCTTATTGGAAATGCTGTGTCAGGTTGGAGTTTTCCTTCTCACAGAATACTTAACTCCATCCTTGTTACTCATCCTGGTGGTAGTAGTTTTTTTTTTCACTCTTTGTCAGGGAGGTGGGAGCTAGGGAGATAGCTCATGGGTTGAATGCACCTGGATTGATCTAACACACACACACACACACACACACACACACACACACACACACACACACTTTCCTCCTAAGCATCAAAGCATCAGTGTTTCTCTTTATATCTTAAGGCTTATTAGACCGCTGGTCTTAATGTTCTTATTTTTGCACAATTTAAAATTGTTACCATTTTAAATGTTTGTTCATGTAAAATGTATTAAAGTACATGTGATTTTAATTTATAGCAAAGAGGAAGACAGAACAATTTTTAATGTGTGTGCTTGCTCAAGCTGTGTTGTAGAGCTAATTCCTCCTGCCTTTTCCCCAGTTTTTGTCCTGCTCTTGGGAATGCCTTTTCGATGGCTGTGGCTTCTCTTCCCTCTGCTTTTCCTTCTCTGCAGGCCAATCTTACCTGTATTCCAGGCCCACCTTCCTGCCCCCTGCAGCCCCGGGCACCGCTCTAACCTGGGGCCCAGCTGCTATGCTCTGGCCCTGCCCTGCAAAGTGGGCTGAACTTGAAATATGGTTTGTCAGTCAAGCGATATGCCCAAGAAGGACATGGAATCCCTGTAGTCACCACTGAAAGAGTGTTTGACTCAGGCCTTGCCTGCTGTCGAACAGCTTAGTTCGTCCAATGCTGTTTCCTCTTCCTGACTCTACTAGTCTGCTAGGGCTGCCCAAACAGAAGGCCACACTCTAATGGCTTATGTGGCACAGGTGTCTTCCCCACAGACCTGAGGCTGGAAACCTGAGACTAAGGTGCTGGTTGGGTTTCTTGCAAGGCCCCCGTCTCTGGCTGTCAAAGATTGCCTTCCCCCGTGTTCACCTGGGGCTCTGATCCTCTCTCTATCCACATTTTCTTTTCCAAGGGCTTTTGTTAGGTTGAAGTAGAACCACCCCCATCTCCTCATTTTAACCTAATCCCCTCCTTAAAGGCCCTATATCTAAATGCGGTCACATTGGGATCAGAGTTCTCATGCATGAATACTGAAGGGACACAGTTCAGTTTATAATGCTAACTTAATTTTAAGCTTTTTTTGAGAATGTATACAATAGTATTGAATTTTTCGTAGAACGAAAGATGAATCTATGTTTTTAATATTTTCAGATTCTATTGTTTGCTTTCTCTTAAGCAGTTGATGAGAATTGAAATGTCACCTGGCTGGATGTCTGCTGTCTCACCTGCCGGGCCACGGTATATTTGTCTTGATGGGACCAATGCAGAAGCTTTTTTCTGAGAACTAATAGCTGGCTCTGTGTTTACATAAGCTCAAAGTGGCAGAGAGGCAACATTTGAACAAGGAACGCGAAGGTTCCTTTAAGACAGGGTGTACTCCAAACATTTACCGAAGGTGGGGGACTGGATATCTACGTTGTCCTGCCCAGAGCTGTGTGGAGCAGATTCTCCGCATTGCTGGAGCGGGAATTGCAGACCTCTGAGAGTCTGAAGCTCCACATCCAGGCGGCATTCCCCGGAGGCACCCGTGCTGGGCAGAAGCTGGGCTAGCAGAGCTGGGCTTTTCCAGAGCAGCACAACCCCCGGGTGCACGTTCCTGGGAGTCAAGCTGGGACTGCTCTCCTTTGTCCTTGCCACTTGCTAGTGGAAAGTTACTCGGCCGCAGCCAGAGCTTCCACAATCTCTTCAGAACCTGCCAATGCCCTTGGGTGTCTCAGGATCACCTCACTTTTCACGTTGTATAGGTTCTGCTCCTTGTGAGAATTCGGGCCTTTAAGTAACTGCTGCTACTGGGTAAGATGTTTTAATGGAGAGACTGATTTGCCCCCCTCTAGCACTTAAAGCTCTGTGAAGCCTTCCTTAGTCATTAATAGTTTCAAGATGACAATGATGGTGGCTGCAGGTGTGGGGATGGGACCTACGGTCTTGTCCATGCTGCGCAGACCTAACTCTGAACTGCACCCCAGCCCCACCCCACGAGTCTTGAGCTGGCAATTCATCTTTAGCACAGCTGACCTAGTTCACCTCTTCTTGGAGGATTTTGTTCAGACTCCAGGGTTATGAATTTTATTATTTGGCAACAAATCTGGAAACACCTGGCTGGTGTTCTTAAATGGAGGTTATCAGTTTGGGAAATAAATTAAGAAAGTGAGTGGATTTACAGCATACGGATACCTGTACAGTCATTAATTGTTCAAAAGAGGGGAAAGAAAAGCACCTGTGACTGTTTCTCAGGATGCGCCATGAGAACCAGAGTGTGCCAGTGAAGAGCGACTGAGAGCCCTGTGGGATTCATCTGGGTTGGGCTCGCCGCTTGCTCACTCGCTGTGAATGATTTGGTAGAGGCTGTTCTTGTAAGGGAGGTGGATTTTCTATTAAGTTTTATGGCATTTCATCATTTGCCTCTTAAAAGAGTTTGATGAAGATTTCAATGGAATTTGGGCTGGGAACATACTTAAAGCACATGCGGGACAGAGAGATAGCTCAGTGGCCTAGGTACCTGCCTGGCAAGCACAAGGACCCAGGTTCAATCCCCCAGTACCACATGCTGTGCTGGCCACTGCAACTGGGTGTAGTGACACACACCTGTAATCCCAGTGCTGGGGAGGCTGAGACAGGAGGAGCACTATAAGTCTGAGCAGCACAGCAAGACTCTGTACTAAATTAATTAATAAATTAAAAAAAAAGTATTTCAATGGAATTAGAGTGATATGGCCTTCTGTATCCTGCAAAGAGTTGATACTTTTTAGTTCTGGACTCAATGTGTCTATTTACCTGTAATTTACCCTGCTGCCCTGCACCACCCACCCTTCTGGTTTTTAGCTACTGGCTTGAAACTTTTGTTCCTAGTGTTTAGGGCAAATTAAAATGCCAATGACTTGTGCTAACAAAGCCTTTTTGATCCCAGATGTTTAGATTGCATTGACCAGTTACTTGCTGACTATTGCAGCCGTGGACGCAGCTATCCCAGAGGGATGTGTTCCTTCAGGGGCCTTGGCCCTCTGTGAGCTCTCTAGGTAGTGGGCACACTTGTGGGCTGGCTTTGCCACAGTGAGTGGCTGGCTGGCAACTCTGGACATTGTTCTTCATCCTGGGGGCCTTTGATCCAGTGGGATGTTGTTCCCCTGGGGGCCCTTGATCCATTGGGGTGGTGTTCCAAGTGACCCCCACTTCTGTGATCTCACCTCACTCCCACTCCAGCCCCAGGTGAATTAGTGGAGACCCTTAGTGCCTCTACCTCAAGGAGACTAACTTTGACTTCTTGTAGTTCAGGCCAGGTCTCAAGTAGGCAGAGAGATTGGATCTAAGCTATTTATAAAAGACCTCTACAGGGGATTTCATAACTTTCCTGTTATCGTGTGGTGACCAACAGCCTTGACATTTGGGAGTCCTTTCTTTGTCCACACACATTCCTCTGTTGCTCTCCTACAGTGATTCTGAAACATTTACCTATTGATAAGTCTTCTGGCACCGCACACTGTTGTGGGGTGAGGGCAGAAACCCTTTGCAGATGATGGCGCTCCATTACGGCTTGGCCTTGCCCAGCCTTTTCGCTGCTTCTGCTGTTTCTTTCTCCCAGTGCTTACCCATCTTGCTCTTGTCTGTGTTAGGCATTACCACCTTGTTGCTCTGATCCCCACTGCACTTCTTGGTACACTTCGATAGATGGTAGGCCATGAAATTGAAGTTTCTGATGCACAGGAGATGCTGAGTTGTGTTTGCAAGATAGGAAGGTAAAGGTCTGAAGCCGGTGTGAAAACGCAGGCATCCAAGAGCCCAGTCGTCCACTGGTTGGTTGTGAAAGATGAAGCCTCCAAGCAGGCTGATGAGCAGACTCTTTGTAGCATGTGTGAGCAAACGCATGGGCAGGAGGCCTGGAGGAGGCTTAGGTGTGGTAGGTAGTGCTGGACATGCAGGATCATGGATTAATACTCATTATTTGACTGTATTGTAGAGGATACAGTGGGGTAGGGGACAGTGCTCAAGAGAAAGGCTTAGACTGATGGAATGGGGACTGAGTTCCTTTGTTGCCCAGGACAGGAAGGGAATGCAGTTATGATAGCAGGTGTGGTAATTGTAATTTATTATACATATATATTTGATGAAATGGCATATCAAGTATTATATACTAGAGGACTGATTTGCAGAATTATTGAGATTTAGTAAGATTTTGATGAGATAAAGTGGCTGTTTCTCCAGGAAAATGATTTAATTTCCTATGATGACAGTACATATGGGGTGTTTTTCTTCATCAGAATAATGTATGAGCAGCGAGGCTCTGGCACAAGAAGAATGAGGCGAACACTCCTTAGGGCCTGGTCAGTTTTTGTGTAGATCCAGAGGCTCTTCTCAGCCTTTCTGGCTCTGCACGAGTGACTGTTCAGGGCTAGGGTGCTGGAGAGGAAGGGGTGGGAGTGGAAACAGACCTAGGAGTGAGTTGCCTTTGGAAGTTTGAGCTTTGCAGCAGTCTGGCCACCTTTTCCCTGGGGAAGAGAGAGCGAGCAGTATTCTGGCAGGAGAGCTCAGCGTAGCCTAGTTGCAAATAGGAAAATTTTAAAATGAGTCAGTGGCATGATGTGCACCTTGGTACTTCTTTCTGTTATAATAAAAATTGTTTCCCAGATGATATGGCCTTAGAATCCACTGGAGGCCTATACAGGTACATGGCTGACCCCACCCATAGATTCTGACCCTAGAGGTCCAGGCTGGGCCCGACAGTCTGCATTTCTGCCAAGCTGCTAGATGATGCTGGTGCTGGTAATCAGGTCTACACTTTGAGAACCACTGTTCTACTTGGCTAGATGTCTGGAACGTTGGTACTCCAGGGATTCTCCATGCCCGTCCTGTGCTGTCTCAGAACATCTGCTCCGACAGGGGTGATCAAAGTATATGGTAAATGTTTAAATTTGAGAAATTTATGAGAATGAAAGCTGCACAGTGATTAATCCCCTTGAACACACTTATCCTAGTGTTTTTCACTACTTTCTCAAGCAGTTTTGGAAGTCCTCTTTTCAATCTTTATGAGGTGTGATTTAAAAAAGAAAATAGTTTGCATGCTACTGCCAAGTGCCATTGAATGGAAAAACAGGCTTGTAAAAACGTGCTGGTGAGTTCTCGTCCACCTTATTCACTGGAGCTTCTGGATCTTCCCAAAGTCAAAATGACAGTGAAAGATAAACATTTTGAGTTGATTCAGGACATTGAGGCAGTCACAGTAACACATCTAAACACACAAAAGAAGACTTCCAAAACTGCTTCAGAAATTGGCAAGAAGGATGGGGTAAGTCTGTTTGAAGCAAAGGGAATAAATGGCAATGTCTTAAAAGGTAAACATTCATTGTGTTTTTTGATTGCACTCCATAGGTTCTTGCAAAGAACCATTCTCTATCCAGTTCTAGGACTCACAGCCAGAGTGTCAGATTTCCATGACTCTTGACAGCTGTCTCTTTGGCTGCTGGTACTTTTCAGTATCTTTAGGGCACAAAGGAGGAATCAAAAGATCAGGGACCAGTTGTGGGTGGGGCGGGGCCCTGATGCCTGCCGCTTAGTCTCAGGCTGTTACCCAGACTTGTGGACTGAGTCTCGCCCAGTGGATGAGGTGCTGGTTCTTGTCTTCAGCAACTTCTTGTTTGATCATGAGGGTTTTGTCTTGTTTTGTTTTAAACAGCCTTCCGAATGCAATAGATTCTTTGTAAATGGACCTAAGGGATAGCAGAACTTCATGAAAAAGTACAAAGCATGCCCCCACTTGCAGTCGAAGAGATGGAAATTGGAGGTGGGAAGAGACATTCCTGTCTTCTAGAGCACATGTTTGAAGACTGAAGTCAGGAGACGTTGTGAAATGTTGAACTGTTGGAACCGAGTACAAAGTATTTAGCATTGACATCAAACATTCATTTCAAGTCATAGAAAGAAATAGCACTGAGTAGGAGCTGATCCATGAAAGAAAACTGAAGTAAATGTTTGATAGAACTTCTACAGCTGCCTTAAAAAACCATACCTTAATTTCTTTTCATTTTCTCCCCTGAGCATTCTCTTAGAGTTAACTCAGTATTTGTCATTTTGGCTTTGGTATTACTTCTTATATGTCTCTTTGGGGGTTGTATACACCCATATAAGAACAGAGATGATCTTGTGGTTTGGAAAAAAAGCTGGACTTGGATAGTTAAATTTTTAAAGATCACCCCAAATTAGGACTCAGATGAATTTCTTCAGTCTCTGGTATTTTATGATGAAACTAGAAAAAATAAATTAATCAATTTCTCCTTTGCTTTTTTTTTAAATGCATGATTTGAGTCTTAAGTTCCCAGTAAGCTAGGTGATAGTTTTTCAGGGGCATTACCTTCGGATGAGCTATTGAGATAAGTTTCTGTTTGTAATGAACTGGCTCCATGGGGCCGAGCCACAGGGCTTACCCTGGTCCTGGGTGTCCACACACTTTTGGGGAGTGAGGCACCCATTGTGCCCCTGTGACGTAGGCATAGCTACCTTATTTGCCTCCATCTAAATGCAGAGCCAGGGACTGTTAATGGTTTGCCTCGAATGCACAGGTAATTGCAAGGATCCTGGGGGTTCACGCTCTTGTGGGTGTGGCCTACTGCTGAGGCGGCACAGAGGCCATGGAAGGGAAAGCAGGAGTGGGGTGCTTCCGAGTGAGGGTGCAAAGGGCTGTGTGAGGACCGTGCCCTGCACAGCCCTGAGGCTGCTCTCCTGGGGCCGAAACCTGCTTTGCTAGGACTCTGGCACTGGGCCTTGAGCTTTCTCGGTTTCCCTGACAAGGTAGCTCAGTTCTCCTTGCAGCTTTCTCTGAGACTGGTTTTTCCCCAGCGGGAAGTTCTGCTTTTCTGTGTTGTTTCACATACTGCTGTAGGATTCAGACTGCTCTTCAGCCACTCCTTGATCCAGTGACTTCCTTCACTTTGTTATATATTAGACAGTCTTTCCCTGTATGTTTTTATATCTCAAAACTATTGTAACAACTATCCATCATAACAGAAATACTGGTCTTTTTAAGAGGAATTTTAAACATCTCCTATAAAATGGGTTATGCACCATAAATCATTTTTGGAATAAGATGAGGAGTAAGAGTAGCAATAAATAGATGCCTGCTCTCCAAACGCTGTGACAAGTGCTCCTATTTCATTTTTACTGGTTGTTGCATTCATGATAATTTGATTATGACTAGAGCACATTCTGATTTATGAATAATATTGTTTCACCGTGAAGTAAATAGGAATGTAATTGTCATCCCTGTGTTTTGTCTTGGGGACAGGCATGCTTCAAATGCTGTGTGATCTTGCACAATTCTTAGACTTCAGTTTTTGGCTTTTGATGCTCAAGTCTTAAAATTGCACCATGTGCGCTAGGGAGGGCCACCAGGACCCATATGGCTCATTTCCTGCCCCGATTGATATTCCTGGAAGGGTCCCACTTTTATTCTCCTGCCAATGCGAGCTGACGAGCTACCACTTCTGGAGGCCATCTGCTCCCTGCTGGTCCTGGGTTAATGACCAGAGTGCTCTCCCCACAGCGGGTTGCATCTGCTTTCATGCAGCCTTCCTGCCTGGGTTGGGTGAGGTCTGTTCTCTACAGCCTCACAACAGAAACTGACTCTGCTTTTGTTGCAGCTCCTGTATGCTCCTGCAGAAAAGTCTTTCTCTCCTCCTCCTCCTCCTCCTTTTTTTTTTGTTAAATCAGGTTAAACAAACATTCCTAAGTTCACATGACTTTCGTTTGTTTATTAACTGTCCTGGCGACTTGCCTCAGTTTTCTGAGTTATAAATACACCTGGGTGGTTCTAATTTCAAGGAGTAAAGAAGGCTGTGTAGTGACATTGTAAATACATTGTATACACTGTGATCTGGAATTGGGAATAATTTACATGGTTTGGGGTATCCTCAAGATTATCCTAGGTGGATAATCCTAGATGGATAAAATAGGATATTTCTTTCTGAGTTATTTATCATTTGCCCAGTGTCTGTTTTCCTGAGGTCAGGTTGCCCATTAGTGGGCAATGCAAAACCTGACTTTGTCAGGGAGGTTAAAATGCAAGCCATTTCCAGGCACATGGTGGCACATGCCTGCGATCCAGTACTTGGAAGGCTGAAGCGGGAGAATCAGTGCGAGCCTGAGGCCTGCTGGGGCTTCCTAGGGAGTTCAAGGCCAGCCTGAGCTGCATAGTGAGCTCTCTTTCAGCCAGTCAGTCCATCCAGCCATTTACATCCTTGAAGCTGAGAGTTGTGGCACCTAATTAATAGGACTGCTTCTTTGACAGTGGAAATCATCGGAATTTATGGGTTAATAGTAAGAGAAAAAAGACACAGCCCGAAGTTTGGACTCCTTGGGGTGGAGGAGTGAGCAGTCTAGAGGTGGGCTTAAGAATAAAAAGGCACATGGCGGTGAGCAACTTGGTGTTTCCAAGTTGCGATTTCCAGTTTTCTCACAATTGTAATCTCCTCATCTCCTTTCTACCTGTCTAATTTTTTGGTCTTACCTGAAGAATTCCTCTTGCCTACTACTCCTGCCCCTGGCCGACCAGTTCCTGTCTGCAGAATCAGCCTGTGTTACCAGTTTCGGTGTCCTTATGAAGTTTACACTACGTACTTGCAAGCAAATATTTGCGCACACACACCTGTCCTTCCCCTTTTATATAAAGGGTGGCATACCTTACAGAATGTGCTGGGTTTTTAAAAATGTAACAGTCTTAGATTTTTCAAGCCTGTACATGGAGAACGCCATTGTTCTGTCTTGCATTTGCTTAGTATTTTATTGTATGGATTTCATCTTACAGTATTTACTTAGAAAACAAAGCCAAGTAACATGCTTCTAAATCATGCCCCTAGGGCTTGACTATCATACTGGCCCAGGGCAGGGATGAGGACATTTAAGATTTCTGGTGTCACTCAGCCCTTTGACCCTCAGTAGAGCAGCTCCTTCCTTCTAGTTCCCTCTGCCTCCTTCTCCTCTTTACTCTGGGGCTGTGTTTCTCCCAGCGTGCCCTGCTGCACTGACTTGGGCAGCCACATTTGCATACCACTGGAGGACCTCAGCTTGCACTTTTTGGCCCATCAGCCAGTCTGATGAGATCTTTCAAGGTTCTGATTTAGTCATCTGACATCTTATCCAGTTGTGTATATCAGGGGCAAATTGGATTAGCCTGCTATCAGTATACGGGTCCAGGTTTTCCTGGCTCAGAATGCTACACTGGATGGATCTAATCATTCAGCCCTATGACACAACCCTCTGAGACCACCCTGGAGCTTTTTAGTGATTATACTTGGGATAGAAGTTGGCACTGCAGAGTGGCAAATCCCACCTAGCTTCACTGTTGGTCTGTTTTCACACAGTCATCTTGTCTGGCAAAACACAAGTGGTGTCTGTTGTTGCCATCCAGCAGGCCAAAGTCTGCATACAGTGCAGTGTATTCTGGAGCTATTAACCTTATCAGAAAAGGAAGTAAGCTTGTCTATGAATTTTACTTTTGGCAAACCGTAGGTGGGCACCGGTTTCCTCTTCTTAATACTTCCAGACTCTCTAGCAGTTCACTCTCCCACTTAATTAGGTTTGACCAAATGTACTCTCTTTCCCAGCAATATTTTGCTGGTGTCAAGGAGGAGGCTGTTGAAGCAGGTGAGGGACATTTTGCGACTTTGTAGGAACAGTTCCAGTGTCCCGTTTTCCAGTGTCCTGTTACCTTTGCTGCTTTCTGTGAGCTGCAGTGTAGCCCCTGCCCTCTGAGGACTTCATCTTTGGGCAAGAGAGCTAATTTAAAAAGCAAGGACTGAGACTGGGCATGGTGGCGTACACCTGTGATCCCTGCTCTTGGGAGGCTGTAAACAGGCAGATCACTATGAGTCCGATCTAGTAGTAAGACTCTGAACATCCTGTAGACCCTTCCCTAAAATACAAAAAAAAAAAAAAAAAAAAAAAAAAAAAAAAAGAAAGAAATAGTTACCATTGGGATTCAGTAGTAGAAAATAAATAACAGAAATAAAGCAAAGAATTATCTGTGTGTATGTGGCTGGAAAGGCTGGAAACATTTGTGATTCCAGGGCAGGTGACTTGGGTGCCTGCCATCTGCAGGCTTTTGCTGTATTCAGTTGGAGAGGAAACCTTTTCGGTTACGTGGCATGGGGAGGGCAGAGCTTGGAGATGAGAGGGGATGGCTGGCTGGACTGTAGAAGGGAGACGTCTAAAAAGGAGGTGCCCCAGAGGGCCTGTCCTGTCTGGGGGGAGCTGGAGCACTTGGAAACAGGTATTTGAAACATCAGGCCAAGTCCTTGTTCTCCACACAGGCTCACAGGCAGCCCGCTCCTGGAGGGTCGCTTTCCTGCAGAGTGGAGCTACTGCTGGTCATTGGTCCCGCGCCTGTGTGTCCTGGCACAGGGCATTTTCTAAGGGTAAAATCTGTAAGTTGTCACATGTCTGAGCTTCTGAGGAGCTTTGTGTAAGTGCGTCTGCCCCAAGGTGCTAGGGACTCCGGGCATGCTGACTCGAGGAGCACAGCTTTCTGATTTCGCTCATGAGCTCCACTTGTGAGGCCCCAGAATTCAAGCAGAGGATGTGTTCTTGACCAACCTGACTTCTTGACTACTTCCAGCTCCTAAAACTGTGTGATGGCTGAGTTTCATCCCATATCTAGACTTTATTTTATTGCGAGAGATCAATATAGTCTCTGCCTTGAAAAATCAGGAATTTTAGATCCTGAACTAGGATCGTGGTTTTCAACAAAGTGCCATTGTTTATTAGGATCATTTTTAGAACTACAAACTAAGCTACTTCTCGTCTTAGCAACCCTCAAGGAATTTAAACATGTTTCCTGTTTTATGATTGGAGATTCAGAACAAAAGAACTACTGATAAAAGTATTCTCTGAAGACCTTTTTACAGAGAGTTTTGACCAACTGTTCTGATGCAAAGAGAATTTTTAATCAGCAGAAGGAAATGGCCATGTCCTTTGAGCTGCAAAGCTTGCAGGCACGTGCATTTCATGGCCCCTGCTTGGTGACAGCCTGCTCTCTGCTGCCTGTAATCACCGAGTTCCTGTGGGTGATGCTGTGCAAAGACTGACGGGTGGTCACTGAGAGCTACTGTAAAACTGTCATGTGTGGGCGAGCCCGTGTGTTTCCTGAGGCGCCCATGTGGATCAGGGTAGATGGAGCCATACCTCATGGCGTGAGGCTGAGTCTAGCCCCCACCCACCACCAACTCAACTCCCCAGTCTACTGCTTGCTTCTGATCCCACCTGCTCACCCTCATCTCCAGTGAGGCCGTTGGTGGTGACACAGCGTGGAATAACGATACCTGCCAACACCGCAGGACAACCTCTTGGAGCACCATGGCGCTGTTCTATTCAAAAGCCAGAGACAAAGGCATCCAGTGTTGTGACCTACAGGAAGAAACATCACCTGAGTGCCTCTAAGGTGTGGGTCAAACAGTACTTAGTTACCCGCATGATTCAACACAAGCCCTACAGAGTTGACACCAAGGCTGACAGACGTCTCACAGGTGTTGGGGCACAGCTGGCTAGCCAGCACCTTGCTGGGCACACACAGCTAAAGGATGGCCACCTCCCTCCTCTTGCCTTGCGCGCCCAGCCCTCCCACCTCACCCGTGGGCCTGCTGCAACCTCCCTGCACGGGCCCCAGAGCTGCCTTCAGGAAGTCCCACTCCTGTCTTCAGCTGGTCTCATTGACTTGAGTCTCATTTCTGTTTTTGCTCCAGCCCTTCCCCTCTTAAGCATTTTTCCAGAATGTCACCAGTTCTCTTAAAGTGACCAGGAGTCCTGGCTGAGTTTTACTGCTTTTTGCATACTGTGTGTGTGTGTGTGCGTGTGTGTGTGTTTGTGTGTGTGTGTGTGTGTGTACAGTGTTGAATTTAGCAGCCTTATTAGGATATTGGCTCCCTGTGCTGGGCTGATCAGAAAGTGCCTGACTGTTGATACACCTTATGAAACCACATTCATGCTCTTCCTGCTTTTGTACAGTGATTTTTAAAATGTATAGATATGGAAAGACTATACAGTGCAACAGGGCATTTGATAATTAGACTTCACAGCTACTAGCTTATTGGTACTGAATTGTCATGCTGCACTTTAACACTGCAGAGCAAATACAGACCCTGGAACGTGTGGTTGTGGTGCACCCTTTCATTTTAGACAGCGGAGTTTTACTGGCTAACTCAGCTGCTGTGTTCTAAGTCACCGCTGGGTTAAGCATAGGGCT
Organism: Octodon degus; assembly: GCF_000260255.1. NCBI lineage: Eukaryota > Metazoa > Chordata > Mammalia > Rodentia > Octodontidae > Octodon > Octodon degus. Next base: position 36,649,460 of record NW_004524579.1, read on the forward strand.
TGTCTGCTCTGTCTCCTCTTTCTCTTTCCCCACTGTCCTTCCTTTTATCCGAGGTTATGCACATTCCTGCTGTTAGTGCCCATGGAGTAGGAGAGTGCAATAAAACTTTCTGGATTATGGAAACATTCTGTATCCATCTTTGTGCTATCTACAGTGTCCAGTAGGCGTCTGACTGTTGTTACTGAGGAATTGACCTTTAATTCTGATTGATTTTAATTAAATGGAAAGAGCCTCCTGTGGTTATGCTACTGGAAACGGCAGCCTTAGAGGCTCGCTGAGGAGGCAAGAAAGAAAGAGGAAGGGGCTCCGCTGGTTTGTTACTTATGTGCCAGTACCGGGGATTAGTCTGAAGCAGGGACTGGGGGCTCGGAGCCACCTCCCAGCCTGTGTTCCTGTTTCCCACTCTGATGAGCTCAGGGGACTGTGTTCCACTGAGGCACACAGGTACTTCTTGTAGGAAAGCCAGTGACAGGCATTTGGTGCCAGGCCAGTTTGATCCATGTGCCCATGGTAAGAGACATTCTACAAAGCTTGGTTCTGTGGCAGCAAGTGCGAGAGATTGGAGAGAAGTTGCCTCCAACCCACAGCAGCTGCACACAGCTGACCTAGAATGGCCTCCCAGTGGTTTTTGGAAGTGTGAACAGATGGGGTTATGCTAGCTGGTGTTGAGTCACCCTGCCATTAGCAACAATGTAAATCGATCCCGTGGATTAGAGAAAAAGGGGTAAATTTAGAATTGTTATAATGGCAAATTGCAGTAGAACCTTAGTTCACGAATTGAATTCTACAATTGTGGTCACAAACCAAATTGGTCATGAACCCAAATCGAATTTCCACTTAAGGTCAACATTGACCCAAACCACTAAATTTGACTCAGTTTGTGACCAGTTGAGTTTGTGACCAGAATTGCACAAAGAATTAAGCTCATGAACCAAGATACCGCTGTACTGTAGTTTCTCAGGTCATCTTTGACATCACCATGATTCTTCTTGAAATTTCTTCCCCAAGTTTTGTGCTTATGGCTCAACCATCGTAGATTTTTTTGAGCTTTGTCTGAAATACTGTGTTTAATGTATTTGGTAATAAATTTGAAGAAAAATGGATGTACCTTGAACTATAATATTAAGTGAAATAAATCAGACACACAAGCTTAGACATTACATTGTTTCTTCTATAAGAAAAAGTATAAATAAAGAACAAAATGAAGGATAGATAATAGAAAGGAGGAAATAGGTCATTCTCAAAGGGGAAAGGCATCAAGAGATGGGCGGACAGGAGTGTGAGAGAAGGGAAGGAGGATGGAAAAGGAATTAAGATGTGTTATGTGCATGTACCAATCCCACACAATATAATAAATACAAACATATTACTAAATAAAAAAACCCACAACTGCTACATTTACATTGAGTGGATCATTAAGTTCTGTTCATTCTACCTTAAAAATGCCACTGCTTTGACATGATAAATGACACAGGCAGCAATCATTATTAGTGTCCTTTTCTTGTATTGAAATGTCATCATCTTACATAAGAAAATCTCAATGAAGAGATAAATTAGATTTTAATTGTTGCCCTGAGTTTCTCTGCATATGTTAATATATCCTAAATATGAAACAAATTATTCCCAAACTTAGCAGTTTATAAAGCAGCAAACATGGATTATTATCTCAGTGGTTCCTGTGGGTCAAGAATCAAGAGGGGGCTTCCTCGATGGTTTCCATGCACTGATTGCATACTTTCTGGAATATAGTAGGTAAGGGTGTCCTGTGAACTTGGGGTCATGAAGACTTCACTGCAGCTGAAGGATTCGGGTCTGGGTCTGTTAGCTTTCTGTCCTGTGACAAAATACTGGAGGCAGTCAACATAAGGAGTGTTTGCTTTGTCCGTTCCTGGGTTGCAGTCCCCAGGTTGGACTGTCCATTGCTTTTGAGCCTGTGGTCAGGTAGCAGCATGTCATGAGAGCATGTGGTGAAGCAAGGCTGTCCCTTCAAGGCAGCCAGGAAGCACAGGGGATAGGGTGTGTGTGTGTGTGTGTGTGTGTGTGTGTGTGTGTGTGTTCCCACAATGCCCTCTGAAGGCACATCCCAGTGCCCTGATACCCTTTCCGCCTCCTAAAGGGTCTCTCTTTCCAGTAGTGCCGTGGATTAGAGATCAAGCTTTTACTTAACATATTGGCCTGGAGAGGGGACACTTCAGACCCAAGTCATAGCACGGTCACTTACCTGGTTGTGGCGGGGGCCCCAGTTCCTCACCTCATGGATCTCTGAGTAGGGGAGCTTGAATGTCTTCACACCACTGCTGGTGAGCTGGCTTCCCCTCTCTGGTGAGGGAACAGAGAGACAGACAGGCCTCCCTCATGATCTCATTTTCAGAGCCGCACACTGTTGCCACCTCTGTATTCTTTTGTTAGAAAAGGGCCAGTAAATCCAACTGCACATAAGGAAAGGAAAATCAAGCCCACATCTCTTGAAGAGAGAGTATCAGGAATTGGGGGACAGATTTTAAACACACAGAATGTACTTTCTTAAAGCCAAGTGACATTGAGCATTGTGTTTTATAGGGAATGTCTTTACCTTTTGTTGTCCATTTGTTGACTTTTTTCCCACTTGGGATAAGAATGGCCATTATTCGTTGAAGTTAAAAAAAATTGAATTTGGGCCGGCCAGATAGCTCAGCGGACTAAAGTGCCTGTTTAGACAAGTGCAGGGTTAGATCCCTGGTGTGCCCTGCTGGGCCCCACCCCAGGGGTGTGCTGAGATGGTAACTGAGACTGGGCATGGTGGTATGTACCTGTAATCCCAGGGCTTGGGAGGCTGAAAACAGGAAGATCACTACAAGTCTGATCTGTGTAGTGAGACCCTGTAGGCCCTGTACTAAAAAAGAAAATTGAAGTTATGCATAATCCTGTGTTCCTGCAGTTTGTACAAATCCACAGCACACGACTCTAAAAGTGAGCTCCAGTGTAAACTAAGGACTGCGTGTGATTGTCACGTGCTAATGTAGGTTCGTGCTTGGTATCAGGCACAGGCCCTGGGGCAGGATATTGGTGGGGGGAGGCTGGTGTGTGTGGGAGCAGACAGCATGTAGGAGATATGTACGCACCTCTTCATTTTGTGTGTTTTTATTAGTTTTTGTCGTGTTGGGAATTGAACTTAGTGGCATTCTACCACTGAACTGTAACCTCAACATTTCTCTTCCATTTTATTTTCAGCAGTGTTGCAAGTTGAACCTAGCATCTTGAGTGGTGAATTTGAAGTTGAAATGTATTTTGCCAGGGACAGTTTTGATGGATTATGCATTCCAGGGACATCGGGCACGGGTATAGGAATGTGTCAACCACTTACACCCAGTCTGAGGGGGGCTGCCACAGCCAAGCCTTCAGTTCTGCCTGTTTCCAAGGAGGATACCTGATTTATTAGTATGCGATGTCATGTGTGGTTTGAGTACCTTACTTTGTTGTCTTGATTAAAAAAATTAGAAAATTCTGTGTTATGTGAAACACATGCGAAATGGACAAAATTGCTCCTTTTAACATGATAGTGATACAAAACAGTAGCTTAATATTAGGAAGAGCTGGGTGCAGTGGCTCACACCTGTAATCCTAGCACTTGGAAAGCTGAGGCAGGATGTTTGCTGTGAGTTTGGGGCCAGCCTGGACTAGAAAGTAAGTTTAAGACCAATCTGAACTATGTAGCATGTAGCAAGACCCTGTCTCAAAATAAAAACAAAAACACAAAAGCCCAAAACAGAAAGCGAGCAACACAGGTAGCTGTAACTGGCCCAAGCTCGAGGCCTGCTCCTTCTCTGCACTGTACAGCCTGTGAATAGTATTTGTGTTGGCTGAGCCAGGCCACCTTAGTTAAATATTTGATTCTGCTAGAGTGCTAAACAGGGATTAAAATATCATGCATAGATTTTATGAAAGTAATAAAATGCTTCAGAAAGTACAGTTGCTCAGCCTGGGATCTGTTGCATGGGCTAAATTAGTCACACACCTTGCCATGTGCTTCCTTACTGAATGACGATGGCTGCTTATCAGATTGAATGAAGCTTGCCACTTTGAGGAAACAAAGATAAGAATTTTGCTGTGTGTGTATAATAACTATTTTTATAGAGTAGCACTCTTTGCTCAAACGAGAGAGGAGTGAAATTTCCTGCAGCAGCTGCTTGTAAATACTAAGTGCTCAATAAATGCCTGGCCGGCCTCACCTCCCAGCTGTTGTGTGCGGGTTACATGAGAGAGCCCTTCTTGCCTCCTTCAGAGCCGCAGTTGGCTAGAAAGTGACTCACCCATGTGTTTTTATTATGACGGAAGTAAGTTTATTCACTTTAAAAATATAGTAAGGCTGGACAGTACCATGCTTGGTGATTTTAAAATGTGTAGTGTGTTTTTCTTACATCTTCTGAAGTTTCTAAGAAAGTTGGTTTTTCATTCCCCCATCCCCTCCTTTTTTTCTTTCTTTGCTGGGCATCCAACTGGGCATCCAACCTCGTGCTAGGTGCTGCTTTATCACTAAGGAATACCCAAGCTCCCAAGTTGCATTTTGTAGAAATGTAATGTTTCAAAGACAACACAGTGCAAGTCAGAGTTTTCAGTTATTTAGAGGTGATGACTGCTAACGTCTCTTTCTAGGTCAGTTCCTGTGTGGCTATATCCAGTGACATCTTTTTAAAAAAGAAGCCCACGCTGTATGTGAGGCTAGGATGCCGCAGCAGCCTTGGGTTCTCAGAGGGACTGAAGAACCCTCTGCTGCCTGATCACAATCCGGGGAGGGTGAGTGGGTCATGGTGGGGGCAGGGGCCAGCTGTGCGCTCCGGGCTTCCTAACTTCCCCTCCTGGCTGCCAGGACCTTCTCCTAGCAGAGGCTGCGATGGGGTGGAGGATTTGAGTGACCTGTGGGCCATCGGAAGAAGCCCTTGTCTTTCTTACATGTCTTCTCTGGGCCAGAATGTAGTCCCACCACAATGGCAAACAGCAGCACCAAAATAACACCCAGGATTTGGAGACTGATTTATTTATGTCAGTGGACACTGATCAAGATCATTCCCAAAATACCAGGCCCCGATCTCTAGTGGTCTAAGGCTTCTATGGGACAAGCAAGCAGGAAGTGCTGAGGGAGAGTGGCTTGTCAGTTGGGAACTGGTTCTTAGGATCTGCACTGTCGGGGCCAGCTGTAATGGTTGATTTGTTGGGTCAACTTGGGAAATTTAGAAGTTTAACTAAGGGACTCTGCAGGGGAGCAGAGTCCTCACTTTGTAAACATCCTCATCCTGTGCAAGAGGAGGGTGTGGAGATGGTATGAGTGCTACCCCCACCCTGGGGGCGGGATAGCCTGTTTATAGCATGAGGGAGGAAAAGAGGCTGTTCTCCCAGGCTTTTTGCTCTTGTTGTGTTTATGCCTTCTGCCACCTTGAACTGCTGCCCCTGTGCCACACCCCCTACCTTGGAGCCAGCTGACAATGGATGGAAATTTCCACAATCCATGAGCTAAATAAATCTTTCCTTCCTTAATTTTACATATCAGGTATTTTGTCTCAGCAATGAGAGAAAAGTAACCAAGACACTAGCTATGCCTTACAGTTTCTAAGAAACAAAAGTAACAGGTACTGTAACCAGCACTGTTACCTGGGCAGCCAACAAACTGAAGCATACAGGGCGTCTTCTGCTACACCAGGAGGCTCTCCATCTTCAGGGAAAGCTGGGAAATCTTGTCTGGCCATGTGTCCAGGAGGAAAAGGGAAACAACTTGTTGAACATCTTGCTGGGCTGTAGCTCAAACTTCTTAACCAAATACTTTAATTTGAACATACTTCTGTATGCTAAACTTGGACACCTCTCCATCTTTACCATTTGGAAGCCCACATTGTTCTCCTGCTTTTCTTTTCTGTCCCCCACTTCCCACAACAGCCACAGAAGTTCTTTCAAAAGCATCAGTCAAACATTGACTTTCCCGGGCTTGGAACTTTACAGCCATTCCCGCAAATGGTTGGAATCCTGCCCACCTTCCCCACTCTGGTCTCTGACCCCACTGCATCCCACTGCCTGCACTTACTGGTTGCTCCCTGTGATGCTGGGAACAGGGTGGTGAGTAGTAGTGAGGATGGTGGTGTCAGCCCTGCTGGAAACTCTACTGCACCTCAGGTCCGGGCTCTAGTGTCTTTGCTCCAAAAAAGCCTTTTTCGTATGCACTCACCCAAACATTTTCCACACCTGTCTCCCTTTCCTTGTCCTTAGAGGCTTTCACTGAGTTGTTACGTTGTCTTCAAAGAACTTTCTACTGTCAGAAAGCATCTTGCTTGAATGCTTCTGTTCTCAATTCAGATTCTGTCTTCCTGCCCATTTCGTTGTGGGTTCCATGAGGCAGAAATGTATTGTTGTATTTCTGACTCCAGACCCCATGTCTGGCACCTGAGTGGACTCAGTAAATACTTGTAAATGTAGGAATGTCATTATTTGTTGTTGTACATTTTTGGTGATAGTATTGTACCCCATTGCATGGAATCAGGTGTTTACTATAGAGGAGCTTTTGAGTTTCTCGCAATTGAAAAGAACACTTAAGGGATGTGGTGGATTGACAACTAGTGTTCAACTTGTAACACCCAGGTAAATTGAACTGGAGTGGTGCTAGGTGTGGGAGGCCTACCTGAGGCCATTGCCAGCAGCATAAGAGGGAAGCTTGGAGGCTGTAGGGAATCTTGGTTCCCTTGGAGGACCTTGTCATGCTGGCTTTCCTGATGAACTCCACAGTTCTCATCATCAAAGGAGCTCAGGACCTTGGTGTCACTGGGAATGGCTACAGTTAACTTTGGGGGAGTTCTGGTTCTCACCTTGAGCATCCCTTCCTGGCTCTGGAGGGGAAGATGATACACTGCTTAGTCTCCTGGAGAAGCTTGTTGCGTTGACTTTTCTGATGAGAAGTTGGCTTCCTTCATCATCATAGGAGTTTGGGACCTCACTGTTGCTGAGGATGGCTGTGGTACCTGGGGGAGCTATTGTTCTTACTTTGATCATTGCTTCCTGACTCCAGATCAGATCCATCAGCCTGCTAGCACAGATCCTTCATCCTGCTGGCATAGACTTTCTAGCTTTCACCACTGACCTTTGGGCCTTACCAGTACAAATCCATGAAATAGGCCTGCATGAGACACTGTCATGGGTTCTAGGCCTCCAGTTGGACTTGTGGGAGGCATTGTTATGGGCTCTGGGTCTTCATTTGGACTCATGCAGGACATTACCTTTGGACCCAGACTCTTAGCTAGATTCTTTGGTCTCTAGTATATAGATAGATTCCCTGTACTCTGTATACGATTCTTTGGGGGATTCATTATAAAATAATCTTATAAAATGTGTCCTATATTGTTCCTTTCGCAAAACCCCCAAACTGACAGGTGACTACCCTTTTAGGGGTTTTGTTTTATTTTGTAACCTATCTTATTTTCTTAGGATTGATTTTTAAATGAGGTTTTGGTTATTAAGAAGGTGGGTGTATGAAGTTTTAAGGTATTTGGTATGTATTGCCATTGACCTTTTAAAAAGATTCAACTGATTTCTGTGTCCTTGTGTAGTCAAGAGCCTTTATAGAATTCACATTCCACAGCAGTAAGCCACAACTGCCTGCTGCAGAGGGGCCTAGCCTTGCCTTCTTTTCTTTTTAAGGCTAGGTCTCACTGTGCAGTGCAGGCTGGCCTTGAACTCAGTGTGGAGCCCAGGCTGGCCTCAGACTAGTGCCATGGCAATTCTTTTGCCTTGGTGTTGGGATTACAGGCTTGTGCCACCACTCTTGGCCTAGTCTTGCCTTCTTTATTGTTGTACCCGTGCATCTCAGAATAGGTGTTCATATTTATTAAATGAATGAATCAGATTTCCTTAGAAGATTCTAGCAATCTCTTCCTTAAAATTTCTTTTTATCCACTTACTCATATAAATTCCTGATTTTTTTTTTTTTTTCTTCTTGTTTTAGAAGTAGGCCTGTCCCATGTAGGACCATTTACCAAACATGTTTCTATCAAACCTATAGAAGACCCAAGACTCTGTGCAGGATTCCTGAAAAAACCCCATGAAGAGGCAGTTTCTCAGGCCAGAGCTCTTGCTCTGTGCTCCATGGTGTGGGGCTGGTAGTCTTTGACTTTCTCTCCTGTGAACAGATGTCTGTGTGTCTGCCTCCGATCAGTCACAAGGACGGGACTGTGTTGTGCACCCAGAACTACAGCTGCCCCTGGCTGGGTCCAGGCAGTCCTACTGCATAGCGGTTCCTCTTCACGAAGGGTCTTTCTTTCTGCAGCCTGATTAGGCATCTGCTCTTGGGGCTGGCACCCAGCACTGGCCTGCAGGTTATCTCACTCCCTTGAACACTATCTGTGCTTCCCTGTGGCTTCTTCCTGCACTGGAGTATTGGGGGGAGGGAGTTGCTGGCTTTAGTGTTTGTAATTAGGCTCCTCCTCCTCTGACAGTTTGCTGTCCTTCATTTCTTCTTCTGAATGACTCCTCAGCCCTTTCAAGTGAAGTCTGAATTCCTTCACCTGGGAGGCTGATGCTTTCCAATTTATATGCTGTGCCCACAGAACCTTCTTTTTTGTGTTTTGCAGACAGAGACTCACTATGCAGTTCAGCTGTCCTTGAACTCACTTTGTAGCCCAGGCTAGTCTCAAACTCAAACAATCCTCCCGCCTCAGCCTCCCAAGTTCTGGGATTACAGGCATGCGCCACCATGCCCAGCTCACAAAATCTTTTCAGATATCCAAAAAACTCCACACTGGTAGGCTGCCAAATTTTGATTTGTATGTACGAAATATGTGCACTGCTGTCCTGCAAGTTGAGCAGGTCTTGGGAACATCATACACTAGCGGTAGGGTACAACTTGCTGAGACTCAGAAAACCACCTCCATCTGTGTAACTTTTCCAGGCTGATTACAGGATCTGTGCCTGCTGGACTGCGAGTGTACAAAAGATAGTTCTAGGTGAGCCCCACAGCCTTCAGTGGAGCCAGGGGAAGAGTACTTTAACCTCAGCACCTTATTAGACACACAGAGACACTGTTATGCTGTGGCCATGCTGTAGTTCAGGAGTCTTTGACTTGTCTGGTGGTGTCTTGTGTCTCTTAATTATTTCATGAAACTGTCCAGCTTGCACAGACATGGGTGCTTTTGTTTTTTTGGGTGCTGGTGAAGACTTGTTCATGGTAGACAAGTGTTTTATCCTCCGTAGTACTCCAGTCCATGTTTGATGGGTGACCGAGCGTGTGAACACACATGTTGAGGATGACCTCTTTAACATACTTGTGTGCAGGCATCCTTGTGTCAAGGCTAGGTGACTGGATCCATGAAAAAATCCTGGAGTGCAAGTTTTCTCTGATTGCATCATCCAGTTGCACGTATATATACTCCGTGATTGGTTGGCATAGGCCCACCATCCTTTTTCCTCCACATCTTATTTTTGACAAGAACATTTCTGTTTTCTTCTTCTCACAACTAGATCCTGACTGAATGACAGATGAATTTATGTTAGTTCACTCTTGCTCCTAAGCATCTGTGTTCTTTTCACTCTTCTTGGATAACTTTCTGTGGACCTTTGACTATAACCACCAACTGCCAAATCTTGCTGCTGACCCCAAAGTCTCTAACTCAGGCAAGACACTGCTCCTGTTTAACTATGTTTTTTTTCCACTGGACCAGTTTCATGGGAACCTTGGGCTTAATCCTCTGACTCAGTTTATGTCAACAGTGACCCCAACTGGAAACTGGGGAGTTTGTGTTCGTGGTAAGCAAGTGTTTTGTCTTCCATAGTAGTCCAGTCCATGTTGGTGGATGACCAGGCACATGAACATGCATGTTGGGGATGACTTTGCTCTAGGCATTGGTGGGAACCTATGGTACATGTGTTACTGTTTTGCTCGTAAGACAGAAGATGTTAATGTATGAGTGACTATTTCTAAACTAAAACCTCAGCATTCAAGTATAATCTCAGTGTTGGTATTTTATGAAAATAAGTGCGTTCTGAGCTGCATTTTGGGCATTCATTCCTACAAGGCTCACCATCGCTGCTGTAGGCCGTCTCCTCTGTGCTAAATGTCTTGGCCCAGGGATGGTAACCTGTGCGGGACAAGTGCTCAAACTGCAACCCAAAACCCACTTACGTATCGCAAAGTGCCAACACTACAATTAGACCTAGATACCGAGGTTTTAGTTTTAAAAAAAAAAACCTTAAAAAAAAGTGGGGGGGCAGCGATATAGCCCAGCGGACTAAGCACTTGCTTAAGTAAGTGCAGGGGCCAGGGTTCGATCCAGGGTTTGGCACCACATGCTGTGCCTGCCCTGCCCCGGGTGCGCTGAGCTGGCAATGCGTGGTGGCACACACTGTAATCACAGCATTAGGGAGGCAGAAATCAAGAGGATCACTACGAGTCTGAGCTAAAAAAAAAAATCTTAAAAAATAAGTAACTCATGCATTAACATTTTTTGTTTTAAAAGAAAAACAAAATTCATGCCATTGGTTGCCACTGCTCTTAAATGCTTGTCCAACCCGTACCTTTTCGAATGGCTCTATCACAGGGTTGGGTACAGTTGGTCTGCTTGTCACTTCCATTAGAACTAGGAGTACATTCGTGTTTATTTCAAGGCCAGGTTCCATACCTCGTGTGTAGGAAATACCGGAATGAATGAACAATCAACTGACTTTCTGAGGTGGTTTAGATGGTTGTCTTTTAGGGTGTTGCTTTTTGTTGGAACTGAAAGTTTAGTTTTGTTCACTGATGACAGCATTTTGAGAAACACTGATTTTGAAGAAATATCTTAATACATAAAACCTTAATCATTTTCTATCCCTAGCTACACTTAAAATATAAAATAACGTCAAAGGAAGAATTACGTATGATATTTGTGGCACCTGATTCTTCCTGGACTTTTACTGGGTGGTTTCATGCATGTCACTGTGTCTCAGTATGCCTAGGAAATAATGTTTCAAGTGTCAGGAATAATTGATGATGACGACTTAGTTTGAAATTAAGCTTGGAGGGGCCGGGGAGATGGCTCAGTAGAATAAGCACTTTCCTGGCAAGGGCAAGGGCCCAAGTTCAATCCCTGGTTCTGCCCAAAGAAGGTAAATAAATAAATAAATAAATAAATAAAAATAAGTTAAGCTTGGGCCTAACGTGAATACCATAGTTTCGAAAGGCTCAGGAACTTAGAGCTGCAGTGTTGCTTTTTAAACTTCACTATTTGAATTGATCTGTTCTGTTTGACCCAGTGGGACTTGGTGGAAATCACTAACCTTAGTGTTGGGTGGGAGAGAGCGATTCTTTGAAGATCAGTTTCTAACCTCATTTATTTTTTTCTTTTCTTCTCCAACAGGGAGAATCCCGTATTCTCAGAGTGAAAGTTGTTTCTGGAATTGATCTTGCCAAAAAGGACATCTTCGGAGCCAGGTATGTGTGGGTTTTTGTGTGTGTGGAGCCTGGAGAGTTTGACAACCACTTGTGACAGCTGGCATGCACAGGAGCCGTCTGGGGGGCTTCTTAGTAGATGTCAGCGGCGTCATCTGCACATTCACTTAGGGCCTGATACTGAGCCGTGGGCTCGGGCCACGCCTGCAGAGGATCTGACTGTGTGTCACAGGGGTGTTGAGTGGGCTTGTCCTTCGCATGGGCTGAAGGCACAAGGAAAGCAGCTTGTGGTGTGTGGGATCTGCACCCCCCCAGCAGAAAAACTGTTCGGCAGTGTGGCTGTGTTCGTTTTAATACAGCCGGCCCTCTGGATCCATGGTTCTCCATTTGTAAATTCAGCCAACATTGTGTCAGAAACATTTGAGTAAAAATACTACCTCTGCTGTGAGCATGTAGAAACATTTTTTTCTTGCCTTCTTTTCTAGGTAAAACTGTTTATGTGGCATTTACATTGTGTTAGGTGCTCTTAGAGACGAGCATAAGTTTATGGGGATATGTAGAGGATGGTTCTGGCGCGCACCTAACTACTGTGCTATTTATATAGGAGCATCTGTGGGTCGTGGAACCAGTTTCCTGTGGACACTGAGAGAGGATGAAAATATATATTCTTAACTTGGGGAAGTATAAATGTGTCCTTTGTTTCCAGGAGACTGCATATTGTGGGCGTGTAGAATCTGAGTGCAGAGATGGGCGATTCGGGTGAATGTGGTGATGGCTGTGTTGGGTACAGAAGTGCGAGCCGGGCAATAGCTGAGGCTTTCTGGGTGTTGCGGCTTTTTTGTTTTCATATATTTTTGTTTTCTTTCTTTTTTTTTTGTTTTTTTTTTTGTTTTTGTGGAACCGGGGATTGAACTCAGGCCCTTCTTGTGCTTTCCAGGCAAGCACTTATTCTACTGAGCTATCTCCCCGGCCCTTATTTTTGTTTTCATATCACACATGATACTCGTAATCTTTAAATCTGCTGCCATTGGGCTCTCTGATGTGTGGCAGGAAGTTTTTGCGGCTGGTGGCAGGGAGAGGGTAGAGTCCTTTAGAAGTGGGACTTGAGCCAGACTTTGGACAAGAGAGTTTTTGAACTTGGACCTACGACAGACATTAGAGATCATTGATCCCAGCTTTCGCTTTATGATTGACAGAGCTCAAGTCTAGGGAGACCCAACTACATGCCCATGTGACATAGGCTGGCGGTGCTGGAGAAGTGGCCCGATCACCTTTCTATTCCCTGCCCAGGGCTTGTGTCACTTTTTGACAAGTCCTTTTGGGTCATCATGGGACTTTATGGTGAAGGCAGATAAGCCCTGAGGATTTCTCTTATTAGGTCACTGGTTTCCTCCTGTGGGTGACACTTGGGGGACCCTTGGCTATAGTGACTTCATGTGGAGAAGATACTTTATGATGAGATCTCTTTCCAGGTGGCTGTCTTCCCTGCTGCCAGTGGTAATTGTACTTCTGTTTTCAGAACTACCCTGCATCATACACCATTTAGCTTTGTCTATTTAAAAAACCTGGTAAGTTACTAGAATGAAATCTAGAGAAGTTATTAAAAAATAAAATTGGACCAGGGAGATAGTTTGGGAGTCTAAGCACCTGCCTGGCAAGTGCAAGGATCCAGGTTTAATCCCTGGTACCACATGTCATGCGGGTCCCATACCTAGCCAAGCACTGAAACTGAACCTGGGCATGGTGGCACATCCCAGTGCCGGGAGGTTGAGACAGGAGGATCGCTCTTAAGTCCGAGCTGCATAGCAAGACCCTGTACCAAACAAATAAGTAAACAAGCAAATAATTAAAAAATAAATAAAATTTATGTAAAAGTAGATGAAATCTTTTTTAAAATCCCCATGCTTATGTGTGTCTCTGGGTGCTGATAGAGAGCTGTTGCTCTGAATCACATCACCAGGCTTGACCCAGTGTCGAATCAGGGCACTGACTGCAGCCTGTGCTGCTGACAGTGTTAGAAGAGGGCACAGATCACCTGGAGGGCCTTTAGCACAGGGGCAGAAGAGAGCCTGCATGGGTGGGGAAATCCTTGCCACCATGTCTTCCATTGAGAGCTGAGCCTTTAGCTGACCCCATGAGTCCACCATGCTCCTCGTTCCCCTAAAATGAAACATTGTGTCCTCGAGGCCCCAAATTCCATGCCTGGCCAAGACTCCCTTCCATCTTGCCTTTTTCTGTGAGGATTTTACGAGAAAATCTCTGTTCCCCCATTTGTTTTGCTGCTTTCTCCTGACCCCTCCAGCTGTGGTAGGGGACACGATCTCCTTTTGGTGTTCCCAGATGCATCGTCTGCGGCTGTCTAGGATTTCTTTCACTTGTCTCTATTGCTGGGTTGGAAGCTTATTGCAGACAGTCAGCTTACATTTTCATGCCTTTCTCCTATTACTTAATGGACAGAGAGCCAAGAGCCAGACCAAAAAAAAAAAAAATTCCTTTTTCAGTATTTACACATCTGCATGATGACAAGTTGGCTGTACTCTCAGGTCAGAAACTCCTGTTTGTGGACACTGTCATTTTAAAAGAAGTTGGCTTTAGGAAATTCTGATGATATTTTGAAAGTTGATTAGGTTTTTGGTTTTTGTCCAAATCCCTTCGTTAAAAAATGACCTTGATTCAGATTGTATTTCTTACCCTGAGAGGATCTAAGGTTGAAATTGTAGTGGAATTAGGCTCTGAATCTTAGAAAAGCCACACAGATTCGGCCTTGAAATTTTATTGTTCATGTGAAAACAAGCAAAAGCATTTCTTAGGAACAGGATAAGCAGGAGCAGTTCTCCAAGATG
>NW_004524579.1:36663779-36789130 GCF_000260255.1 Octodon degus
TTTTTTTGTGGAACCGGGGATTGAACTCAGATCCTTGCATTTGCCAGTCAAGCGCTTATCCTACTGAGCCATCTCCCCGGCCTCTCCAAGATGATCTTTAGAGAGACGAAGTGTTGTTGTCCAATGTGCAGAGTGCCAGAGAACGAGCCAGAACTCCCGAGTCCCTGTCTCATCTTCCACTGTCTTAGCTTAGTACATGGAAACCTACATTTGCCCTTCTGTCTCTCCTCCCTGGGGTCCCACTATATTGGAAGAGGCATAGTTCTCTAAGGACCCATTTGCTGGTGAGCCAGCAAGTCTCAAGGGCCAGGCGATAGTGCAGGCTGGTGCCGTGGTGGCATCTCACGGGGGGTGGGTGGCCCTTACCATTGCCTGATGATCTCCTCCCTCTGCATTACTTTGGCCAAATCCTTGAACACCACCTATGTTATAGTTTGTCCATATGGAACAGGACTCTTGGTTTCTGGACTGGGGAGGTGACCAGGAGACCAATTGCCGGCATTTCTGAGGCTAACTTTAAGAATGTGGTTTCCGGTGTAGGGATTTTTGTAGCATGTGTTTGCGGCTGTCTCCTCTGTCCTTTAGCGCACTGGGCTGGCAAGCGTCCCTTCTCCCTTGAGCTCTCCCATGGGTATTCCCTCCGCCTTGGTCTCCCTAGAGGGAAAGAAGGTTGGTCAGGAGTCCCTGCTGCAGAAGGGTAGCAGATAGAGGAAGGAGGGTGGGTGCATGAGGACACTGTCAGAGACGTAGATGTGGTGGAAATCACATAGGCAGATGTATGCTTAGAGACAGAGCTCTGTGGCTTCTGCTGCTTCGTCTCCTTTGCCTGCTAGGGAGCGTGGGGTCCCTTGGCAAGGTGGGCAGAGCCGTAGGCCAGAGTTGCAGGAGTGAGGGCGAGAGGCATAATGTGCTGGCTGAGGATGTGTGGTGTCAGGAATGCCTTTGGGAGAGAAGAGAGCTTGGTCCCTGCCTGCCTTTCCAGCATGAAGATGGAGGCTGTCTGGGTTTCTGTCTAGGACCAGCGGTGTGGGGCCTGGTGGCAGCACCTGCCTCAGCTGGGGCGGGCTTTGTGGTCTTTGTGGGAAAGCCCTCCTACTTCGGGCCTTTCTCAGCCCCAGTTCGGTGCTTAGGATGCAAGATTGTTTCCCTCTACCCTGCAGCCCAGTGGCTTCTGTTAAAGGCACCTCTGTGCAGAGCAGACTGGATAGCTGAACACTGGCATAGCCGGCGGGGCACAGAGCTCTTCAGCGGAGGGGCTCCCTTCCTGCCAGGCAGAGCAGAATGAGCAAGCGGTGCCCGCAGGCTCTGCAGCCCACCCCAGGTACGGGCGCTTCAAATGCCACATGAGTGGGATGTCAGGACGGATGATGTAATGAGACTCCAGTCAGCCTAGTATAGAGGCTTCCCTTCTTTATTACCCATACCACCTTAGTGATTAAAAAAAAAAAAGTGGTGCTAAACAAAAGAAAATCTAACCCCTCAAAAAAATCAGACCACGTATAAGATACAGTAAAACATGGAAAGGATAGTGGAACCCTGCTCCCCGAGCATCTGTGGACCTGCAGCCCACCCTAAGCCCTGAGCCTTTGCCCTTCCATTCCTGGGCCCTAGACTACTCCCAGCCTGACCACCCCCAGCTCCTGGCTGTGCCTTTGATGGCTCAGCCTTCGGTGCCCAGCTGGCTGGTCGGCATCTTCTCAGTCACTCACGGTGCCTCCCAGAGTCACTTCCTGTCCTTGGTGTGCCTATAATTCCTGGGTGGCTAGACGTACAGTCGTACTGGGACAGACGTACAGTTCTGTCAGTGGACTTCACTGTTTTATATCCGTAAGTGTTTCTCCCAAACTATACTGTTCGCTTCAGATAACTAAGATTATACTTCACAGTACTTATTTTTTATCTTGCAAACACTCCTCGAGCATGTAGCAACAGCACAGAGCACCAGCAGGTCCTCAAGAAGTAGTGTATTTGCTGAAGGGAGAACATGAAGTAGGTGTTGGTCTAACTCCTCTTTCCCTCATTTTCTTACTCCTTCTTTGAAAACTCACTATTCTTTAAATGTGCCATGAAGTTGCTGCTGATCCTTGTGATTAATCTTTTTCCTGGGGCTGGGGAGATAGCTCAGCTGAATAAGCGCTTGCCTGGCAAGCACAAGGGCCTGAGTTCAATCCCCATTTCTGAAAAAAACAAAAACAAACAAACAAAAAAAAACCACAACCCTTTTTCCTTCTGCCTGGAATCCTCTTGTCTAAGTCTGTCCATCCATGTCCATCCACCTGTCCTTCCTTCCTTCCTTCCTTCCTTCCTTCCTTCCTTCCTTCCTTCCTTCCTTCCTTCCTTCCCTTGCTCCCTTCCTCCCTTTCCTGGGGATTAAAGCCAGGACCTTTGCAGTAAGCTACATCTCTAGCTCTTTAAGTTCTTTTAAATTTTAAGATGGGATATCACAAAATCACTAAATTACCCAGGCTGGACTCACAGTTGTGACACTACATTTCACTTCAGTCTCAGCCTCTCAGAGCACCTGCCTTATAGGTGTGCACCCCCACCCCCAGCTTCCTTGCATTCTTTCAGGCAAGTTCTTCTTGCCCAGGGCCAGGTCCCGTGGTAACACACCTGCTAAATCCCCTTCTCCAAGAAGATGGAACAACTGTTGTTCCCTGAACTATGGTGCTTCTGTGAGGCTCTTCCTGGTAGACCCAGAGGCTACAGCGCTGCCTTATTATATTTTGTGGGCCTGGGGGTTTTGCCTGTGGCAGTGACCGGTACAGCAATGTGAACGCACCAAGTGCTCTATGGTCATTGCATGCTGGGGTCTAGCACTGCTAATCTGGAAGAGGAGCTGTCTTTCTCCTCCTGGATGTTCCATGGGCTTGTCACCCTTCTCCTCCAGTCATCTAGAAGTGCTGTCCATAATTCTCACAGAGATGCTATGTAGACCAGCGGAAGAGGCCAACTCAGGCCTTACAGGAAAGGTGAATATAAAGAGGTTACGGGAAGCAAGCTGAAGTCTGGCACTGAAGAATCTTGGGAAGTCTGAGAATGATGCCGGGAGGGTTTCTGTTTCATGTTCTTGCTTGTGCAAAGCTATTCCCTAACTCCAGAGAAGGCATAACTCTGCTATTGTGCTACATCCTAGAAACTTCTTAGTGCCTGCTGTTGACCTCAGCAGGGAATGGAGTAGCAGGGCTCTGCTGCAGCTCCTTAGCATCAGGTAGGGGTCAAGACAAGAGCCAAGGATGTGAGTAGAGGATGAGGAAGCACACGGTGCTGCAGGTCACCTTGGCCTTCCTCCCATGCAAAGGAAGCGAAGGCCGTGGCCATGCACGAGGCACAAGGAACCAAGGCAGTGCCAAGAAGCAGAGGCTGAAGTGATGTTGGAAACCTCATCAGCCTTCACAGGTAGGGAAGGTCCCCTCACCTTCCTGGAAGGCCTTGTGGATCCTTACTGGTGGGGCAGGGATAAGGCCCAGCGCTCTGCCCCAGTGACTACGATGACATGTATAGTTTGGGGAAGTTCGTTGTGGTTTCCTAGACTGGGGTGTAAGGAAGGATAGGAATTCAGAATACCTCTTGTATATTGAGCACGCAGCATGTAGCAGGCACAGCCCCTGCCCCACTCTGTTTGCACAGACAGCACAGGAAGTCTCATGCCTACAGCAGGGCACCAGGGACTCTGTTCCTTTTGTACTTGCGTTGGCAGGTGAAGGCTTTATGGTGGAGCCCAGGCGTCCTGAAGACCTGAGCTCTTTGAGGAGCCTGATTTAGAGTCAAAAATGAAGCTAGAGCCGTGCTGCCCTGGTAACCACCATGGAGACACCAAGCCGGGACCTGAGCCAGAGCCTAGGTCTTCAGCAGAAATGATTTCCATACAGACTGTTGTGAAGTGCTTGCAGGTTGGCTGGCAGTGTGCCCCACTCTCAGTGTATTGTTACCAGATTCTGCCCAGACTTTATGAAGACAGAGTAATTGCTTCCTTTGGATAGGTGAGGAAATAGAGAGGTCAGCCCAGGGTCAGATGAGGCTGTCATGAATAAAGGCAGCAACCGAGTGCAGATTTGCCTGACTTAAAGTCCTACTCTGTCTAATGATAAGCTGGTGCTGTCTCAGTTACTCTTCTCTTATTGCTAAGACATATACCCAACACCCAAAATGAAGGAAAGGTTTATTTAGCTCACAGTTACTGGACGTTTCAGTCCATACTCAGCTGGCTCCAAGGCAGAGCAGCACATGGTAGAGGGCAACAGTTCATGGCTGCAAAGGGCAGGCAAGCAAAAGGGAGTGGCAGCAGCTCAGGCAGCAGCTAGCCGCTGATCCATCCTCACGTTGTAATGCAAATTATCTGCCCCAGAGCGGGTGCAGTATCCACACCCACAATAATCAGTCACAAACTCCAGAAGCCACCAAGTGACTGCCTGAGGCTTGGGGGGAGGGGGCAACCAGACCAGACACAAACCACAACTGGTGCTCCTCTTGGAAGGTGCAAGTTTAGGTAGAGCATGGGTCTTTTGACCAGATAACCACGTGGGCCCCTCTGAACACTGAAATAGGGACAATTTGATATTTTCTAGTTAGCAGATTTAAATAGCTGGCCATTGTATGTGATGGTAATTCACTAGACCTTTTGCAGCAACTACCAATTTAGAATAGATTTACTTACGAAGTAATACCTGAAAGTCTTTCTTTTCCACTTAGGATGTCTTTCCAGGTTTCAAACTATGTGCTTTTTCATTTAAGCTTGCATCATAAGACATTTGAGTCTTCTGTCACAGGTGTAAGCAGAAGCTAAGGAAAGTTATTTTGATGCAGGTTGTAGTCTAACCCTCCTTTTCCCTCTCAGTTATAATCAGTGTTATAGGGTCAGCCAAATAGCTCAGTGGATTAATGCACCTGCAAGCAGGTTCAGGGGCCAGGGGTTTGATCCCCCAGCCTGCCCTGCCTGCCCTGCCTCCCCCACCCCCTTCCATGTGCTGAGACAGCAATTGAGACTGGGAGGGGTGGCACACGTCTGTAATCCCAGCTCTTGGAAGGCTGTAAACAGGTGGATCACTACGAGTCTGATCTAGTAGTGAGACCCTTAACACCCTGTAGACCCTTCCCTAAAAAAAAAAAATCAGTGTTACAGATTCAAGGTTATGGAACATGTGTTCAGGACTGTAAAGCTGCTCCCTAAAACTGAGCAGTGACAGCTAACACAAAGCACCCTAGACACTTGTGCCATGGACAGAAGGTGGCAGGCCATTTGTTGCACAGGTCCTTGTGTGTGATGCACCCTTAGCATCAGGTTGTATCTCTTTGTGTTGCCATAACTTGATTTTGGCAGATGATTCAAAATTTAAAATCCGCCCAAGTCCCAGGGCATCGGAGGGGCGTGGCCGGAAGCCCTCCTTCTCTTAGTGACTGAGAGTCGCAGGTCCCATGCCCTGCGGTGCTGATGTTCATGCCCCACCTCACCTCGGTCCTTTTCTCTAGATTTAAGTTGTTGACATTTCTCCGTTTGCCTCATCAGTTTTTCCCCTAGGTATTTAAAAGCGACGTCATGACACTTAGCTCCAAAATACTTCAGCCCACATCTCTGAAAAATACGAACTTTTTTCTCTATAACCACAATAATGTTTTCATAAAATTAAAAATAACTGTCTAATGCACACTAGTGTCCATTATCTTAATTCCCTGAACTGTGTTCCTAAACTGCCTTTTAGAGATGAGCTGTTGAACTTCCACTGTAAATCATACATTGCATTTAATTGTAGGTCTGTTAAAACTTCTTAATCTAGAGTAGTTCCTCTCCTCCCTTCCAAATGACTAGGTGGTAGTTTAACTTACTCTCCATATTTCATGGTTTCCTGGTGGTGTTATCAGTTATTGAGTTAGTGTGCTCTTTCTCCAGTATCTCCTGTGTGGATGCAGGAGTGGGTGATACTATACGCATCCTGAGGGACACGGTATCCAAAATCTCTGTACTGTTATCAGCAGTGCTGAGACTGATCCTTGGGTTAACCTCCTCCCCCATGACCAGCAGTTAGCGGGTGAGATGATGTGTTGGCATTATATGCATGTAAACTTTAACCATTACTTTAATTTATCATTTCCCAAAGCATAAGAAATTCTGGCTTTGGTTTAGGTTTTGCTTTTCTTTTATTTTTTTCCCCTTTGCCCCTTTAAAAGTACACCATACAAAGTAAATCTGCTTCATCAACCAGTGGGAAAACATTAGGACTACAAGCCTAATGGGAAGGTCCCCTCACCTTCCTGGAAGGCCTTGTGGATCCTTACTGGTGGGGCAGGGATAAGGCCCAGCGCTCTGCCCCAGTGACTACGATGACATGTATAGTTTGTATAGACAACAGTCTCCTGGTGCAGCAGCTCTAAGCACCTTGGGGACAGTGACCAGGCTGTGTATAGACCGCGTCAGGTGACAGTCAAGCTTTTAGAGCTTTCAGTGATAACAGCCCATTGTGGGACCTGTATCACTGGTACAGAGGCCGCATGGACAGGACAGATGCCATGGGTGTGTTTATTTGGCCAGTGGAACGCTAAGACCAAAGACCCCCAGAAACCAACAAAAACCTAAAAACACACCCTGAGACTGTTGAAGACCCAGATTCCCGGGTTTCTGGAAGGCCTTGTGGTCTAAGCACCCTGGATGTCATCTGTGTGAGAGTGGGTGGCTGGAGGGATGCGCTGAGTCATCCCTGGTGGAGGAATTGGGTACTTCAGGCCACCAGGGACCCTTCGCCTCTGCTGTGCTGTGTGCAGGGGACTCCCCAGGGATGAGGGGGCCCTGTAAGAGCTGCGCCTGCGCTTGGTTTGGGCCCCTGCGTGACCTTTAGCAAAGAGACTTGGCTTCCGCTCCTCCCCTGCTGTGGCACACCTTGCACTGGGCGCAGGCGGAGTCTGTACCTGTGCTCTCCCTCCTCTCTGGAGGCCTGTGTGAGCAGCCTGCTGTCTGGAGTGGTGCTGAGCGCACAGCATCAACCGACTCTAACAGCCTTGGGGCTGAGCAGCATTTGTCTTGCCATCCCTGTACCAAAGCGCCTGCACAGTTACCCGTATGAGAGCCCTAGAGAGCCTAACTCATGGGCTGGCTGTTGCAATTGTTTTCCTCCCCACCTCAAGACACCAAATGGCATGAAAGGATATTCACCTTTTCCCTCCAGATTTAAATTAAAGCCTCTTCTAATTCAAAACAGCTACATCACTGCTTATGTTTTGTGTTGGTCTTCTGGCTTTAAATATGTGAATGTATGCACCATCTTTAAACGATGCCTGTGACAGCTTGCACCCCAGCCAGCCCACCAGGTTTCCCACGGGGCCACGCAAAACGTGGCTGGTGGCTGAGCACACAGCTCTCCAGGCTGTGAGAGACACTAACGCTTGCTGCAGTCTAGACAGTGCCATAAAAGTGGGTCTTTCTGACTCTCCTGCGTCACCAGGAAAGGCTGTGCTGTATCTCATGTGCGCTCATTACAGATGCAGAGAGCATAGAATATGTGGTCTGTTTAAAAGGATTTCCATATAAATCGTTTTTCTTTAGGAGTGAAAGCAGTCTTCCCTGATGGATTAGAAGGGATTTGCCTTGCTTCCTGAGGCACGAATGTCTGGGACTCACAAAGGAGCCTTTTGCCCGCCGAATGGCTGGACAAAGGGCAGAAGGGAACCCTAGGAATCTTGCCCTCCTTGTTTCCCGGTGGGCAGTTGTGCCCTCTTGCTGAGAGCTGGCTGTGTTTCAGGAGGACGAGGAAGCCTGACCCATACTAAGTGCCTGGTCAACTTCAGTGGCAGAAGTGAGGAGAAGTGAGACTTTGCGAAGTGGGAAGGACTTCGGGGCAGTGTTCTGTAGACCTCTGCATGGAGGGCAGAATAGGAGCGTAGTTTGGGGGTGATGCCGCTGCATCCTCCACCTGATGGCTCATTCCTTGCCTGTCCCCCTGCCTCTCCTCCCACCTTCTCTTTTTGTTCCTTAGCAGCAGGCCTTCATGTGCATCCCCACCGCCTTCCCGTGTCTCTGCCCTCACGTTCTATTTTAATGTCTCACGTTCTTTGTCACTATCTTTCTTCCCTGATCCCTCTTGTTGATGGTAGGAAGAGGGTGGAGACGCTGCTGAAGTATAAGGCAAGGTGAGTGCTGCCGAGTCAACAGGACTAGGAGGGGAAAGGCTTTCCAAATGTGTACAGCAAGCAGGAAATATTTCCCTTACAACCATTGAACTAATAGCCCAGCCTTTGGGAGCACAGGCAGGCGGTACTGCAAGAGCAGTTCTGCAGCAGAACAGTGGGGGGCGCCTCTGACTTCGTGGTACCAGAGTCGGAAGCGGTGCTGTGAGCAGCCTCATCCTGGTCACCAGCCATCTACACTGCTGGGGAATGGCTTCCCTGGGTACACTGTGCACACCCAGGGTTGACGCTGCCAATGCCCCGTGCCTTTAGGCATAAAGCGCAACCCATAACCTATTCTGGGACGTTCCTTCGGAACTCTAAAAATTGTTTCACATATATACATCTTACAGGTTGCATTACAGAATCTTCTAAGCGACGTTGTCATAGACTTTGTAGGGCTATTTAATGTTTCTATTTGGAAGAAGGACCTGGAAGATAAGATTTTTAAGACAGTTTGTAAGTTAAGGCAGGTTCTTGCATGGAAAATAAAATCTTTCTTACTTATGTGATATATAGATATGTAAATCAGAGCCAGACAGATGTTGGAGGCTTTGTGAGAACCTTGGTCTCTAACCAAACATAAAAGCAAACTTGGAAAAAATTATATATATATATATATATATATATATATATATATATATTCTCATATTCTGTAGTGAAGTTCACACTTGCCTTCTGGTGACTGGAGTTAAATCTGCTGTGATAAACTGACAGCAGACCGCTGAGCAGGATAAAATGTGTACTAATTTATTTGACATTTGTTATTTGGCATAGGAGCCTTCGGATTGAAGACCAAAGGCCCAGGGTAAATTGTCCACCTCACTGCTCAGATTCAGTGAAGCAGGAACAGCCATGTAGAATGTGATGGCCCAAAAGGGTCCAAGCTAGTGGAAACAAGAGGAGAACCAGTAAGACTGTATACACGGATTCTTCTTGGCCTTCCAAGGTACCCTGTCTTCCTCTGGAGATGGGGCAGGATGTATCTGGGATGAAGGTCTTAACTTCTTTATGGCTAGTTGTTACCCAGAAAGATGCAGGGTAAGGTTAGCACAGTGATTTTAGATTTTATGGCTGACTTTGGAATACAGAGGCCCTACTCTGATTTTTTGATACACTTTGGGAAAAAGGAATTCTTATCTTCCTGGCCTTCCTTGTTGGGGAGGATAAGGGATGAGAGACAGAAGGGCAGGAGAAAGTCAGAGAGGTCTTCTCTCTGCAGTATCATTTTTCTGGGCCACAGTGAAACCAGTAGGCATGGCTGTGGGCCAGTGGCCCCTGGACCATGGCTTGTCAGCCCCCACACCATTGATTTTTCTGTAACAGATATATTTAGAACTAGGAGAGTCTATATTATTCAGTCATGATTTCCAAATTAAACTTTCATACAGCTGCGGGCGGTTCAATGACAAATAGTGATTCTGCTAGTAGTGGCTCTGTGAGCTGGGAGAATGGGATTCTAGATATTGTGTAACTTTTTTGTTCTTGCTTTGCAACAGCAGCAAGCAGTTTACTTACAAAGCTTTCGTGTACAATGAATGTTAAGGTCTATAAATGAATGTGATTGTAAAATGTGTTGGTCTTAGAGGAAATAACTACTCTCACTGCTTTCTGCATAAATTACATGAGTAATAAATAGAGTTGAACTTATATGCATACAAACGATGCAGTTTCAATCTGAATGTATTGCAATTAAAATAGTGTTTATTTTACCTCCCTTCCACCTCCCCTCTCTTCTTCCTTCCCCTCCCCACCTCTTCTCCGTCCCTTCTTTCCTCCCCTCCACCTCTCCTTCCTTCTTCCCTCCTGTCCCTTACCTCCCTTACCATCCCCATCCTCGTCTCCTCCCATCCCGTCCCTCTCCAACTCCTGATTGAACTCAGGGCCTTGCACTTGCCAGGTGAGCATTTAAGCTGCTTACCTATCTCCCCCCTGGCCCTTACCTCCTATTTTTGTGTGTGTGTGTGTGGTGGGAATGGGAGGTAGTATTTTGGGTTTTTTCTTTTTCTTTTCTTTTCTTTTTCTTTTTTTTTTTTTTTGAGACAGGGTCTTGTTATTTAGTTCAGACTGGGCTTGAACCCCCTTATGTAGCCCAGGCTGGCCTTGAGCTTCTGGTGATCCTCCTGCCTCAGCCCCCTGAGTGCTGGAGTTACAGGTATGAACCACCATGCCCAGTACCCTCCTGAGTATTTCTAAGACTTATGACCTTGGTACAAATAATGTTTAATAAGGAATTTACAATGTGTAACTCCTCAGTAAATTATTAAAAGAACTGACATTCCTACTGTATAATATCAACACTAATGATATAAAATATGCCTTGATGCTTAATGTGGGCAGACCTTGCCCTGGCATATAGAAGAGCAAGAAATAAGAAACTTTAAGCGTAGCGTGCATTTCTGCTCTGTGCTGTTGTAGGTTCATTGTTGTACTTCTGATACTGAGGAAACTGGTTTTCAGATGCTTAAAATTATGCAGTCATGGTAGGAAAGCAGAGATGCATTTGAAAGAAATACCCTGTTTCAAGTTTTGGGAGTGACTTCATCGTAGTCAGTGTTTGCAAGGGAATAGATTTAATACAGGACACGTATTTTTTAGGATTATTTTATAACATTCACCCAAAAGGTCAAATGCAAAGGAGTACAAGAGATCTGTCCATACCCTAGAGACCTAAAGGATCCAGCTGAGGGCCTGGATCTCATAACAGTGTCCTGCATGAATCCAGTTGAAGATGTAGGGCCCATGGATGTGTTCTCCATGAGTTCACCTGGAGCCCAAGAGCCTACAACAATGTCTCATGCAAGTCTGTTTCATGGATCTGCATGGAGAGGGCCCAGAGGTCAGTGGTGGAAGCTAGAAAGCCTGCCAGCGGGATGGAGGATTTGTGCCAGCAGGCTGAGGGATCTGCACTGGAGCCAGGAAATGATGCTGAGGGTAAGGACCAGAGCTCTCCCAAGACAAGCGCAACCATCCTCAGTGAGAGCGAGGCCCTGAGTTCTTCCGATGATGAGAGCCGCTGAGTTCATACCAGGCAAACCAGCATGACAAGCTTCTCCAGGAGAATCAACAGCGTCACCTTCCCCTTCAGTTGTGCTCTTCTGCTGTTGGCAGCAATCCTCAGGGGAGCCTTCCGCACCCAGCACCATGCTGACTCAGTTCCACTGGGCGTTGCAAGTTGATTGGTAGTTAATACTCCACAGACTAGGTTTGAAAAAGTGGCATCTTATAAGTTTATCACAGTTTTCTGTTCTCTGCTAGAAATAATGGTATTGTTTGCATTTTATATCAGAACTTGCCCTCTCGTGCTGCCTGGGAAGCTCATTGAGAACGGTGACTTTCACTTGGTCCAGGTGATTTCGGGTGCTGCCTGCTAAGTCCAGACAGCAACAATTTGTACACTCCTTTTGTCTAGGATGGTTTGCTAGCTCTCCATACTATCACTTTATTTTCTCTTGTTCCACCATCGTGTTCTAGAAATGAGATTTGAAGAAGTGGGGCCATGTAATTTAGGATTGTTTGTCCTTGGAGTTCTGCCCTAGGATGTCAAAATGTTCATGATTTAAAATGACCTATGTAAGCAGGATGGTTTAGATGATTGTATTGTCGATTTCTGCTGGTCTATGGAAAGGGGCAGTTAATGCTTAAGTTTTTTTAAATATTTTTTCATCTTTTTCCCTTTTTCTCTATTAGTTTCTTATGATTTTTTTTTTCAATTTTCCATTCATATATCTGTTAATCTGAACAGTTAGTATAAGGCAACTCTACAATACAACAAATACTGTCAAATTCATATTTTGTTCAGTGAAATTCTGTATCATATGTAGTTTTTTCTTTTTTATGCTATTTTGTATTCTCTTTTTTAAAAATTATAAATAGTGGCCTGTCCATGCAGTGCCAGGGCCCTAGGTGTCATGCTTGGCTCCCTCATATCTCACGCTTCCATGTGGTTCTCAGTGTCCCGTGGAGGATTTCTCCAGCAGGGCCCTTATGTTCCCTGTATTCATTGTCTTTCCTGGGCGTAGATACCGACCAACCGACCATGTTCTGTTCCTGGCAGAGCCTGCTGTGATTGCCTGTGGCACTGGAAAATGCAGACACAGAGCCCCCTGTGAAGCCCCTGAGTGTCCCTTGCCCTGGCCCTGGGCTTTTCTGGCAGCCACTCTCAGTCCTGAGTGCTCTGAGGCTGTCCCTGGCTTGTCTGTGCCTTGCCAGGCCCACAGCATTAGCCTTGCTCTCGGCACAGCTGGTTACCCTTGTCCTAACTTGGGTTTCTGTCACAGGTCCCTGCGCCCACAGTCCCGCAGTGCAGGCCTGGCCTTTGTTGCTCCACCGTGGGCAGCTCTCTGATGGCGCTGTGACTTGAGCTATCACTTTTCCTCTCTGTGCAAGTGGGAGCTATATATCTTGTGCACTTTTTGTGCCCCATGGTGGTGCAGGCCCCGAGTCCTCAGCTGCCACTGCCCTTCTGCTCTGCGTGTCTGGCACTCTGGTACACATTCATGCAGACCCGGGGCTCTTATTGTCTGTCTCTGGACTGAATTTCTTGCCTGCTGTGTGTTCTCTAAGTGATTTATAGAGGTTTATATTTTTTTTTACTCTCTCATTTCATTAATTTTCTTGTCACTTTTATTATTCTCTAGGTATCTTTGAGACTCTCATAATCTTCAAAATGGGCAAGTTATAAATTTTAATATAGAATTTCTCTACAAGTACACATTGTATTATTTCTCTCTCCTCCCTACCTTAAACTTAACAAGATACTTTATTTTAAGGAAAGCCCCCCAGCCCTTCTGCCCACACAGAGCTCCTTAGAGGTGGGACTAGTGAAGCCTCTGCCCCTGAGGCCCTGGGTGTGCCTCCCCCTGGGCTGCATTCCTTTGTACTGGTAGCCACAGCACCCTCTGGTGGCTAGATCCCCAGGTGCATTTTCCTTTTAGACCCTACCAGTGTTTACAAATCTAGTACTAAATCATTGGAATTCTTTAAAAAGTCCAATATTGACCTAAATATCATTTGTTTTGCAAGATATTTAAATAATTTTTCAACTAGTGACACCTAAGCACTTTCTACTTTTTTACTTGTTTTCAGAATAGCTAATACATAACATTAAGCACTATTTTCTTCTTTTTCTTTGTTTTCCCTGCCAGGTAAGGTTCTAAATTTGCAGATTCATCAAAATAAGATGTTTCTAACTAAAAAATAATACTTAACTGATAGTGGAAAGCAATTAAGCTCTTCAAGTGAACAGTCTTCTCATGTGGTCTCATGAGCAAAATGAACTAGAATTCATTTTTAATTTGAAAGTTTTATAGATCAGGACTTAACACCCAGGTTTCTTAAAGGAATTTCCAAACTAATTAGAAAAATAATACAAACATTTGTCTATATCCATTCTAAATATAGAGAATAGACATGTTTCATTTCAGAAGTATTAAAAAAAATTTTGCATGTAGGTCTCTCCAAGATTGTAAGAACTTTCAGTGTTAAATTAGCTAAGCAATTTGTGACAGGAAAAAAAATAATAGAAAAGGGTAGAAAGATCTTTAAATGCTTTTGTGCCTCTTTCCGGTAGCTAGCTTTGTGATAATGTGTGTAGGTAGCGTTACATTCCACATTATTAATACTGATCCTTAGAGAACTATAGCAGCAGGGTTTTATGGTTCTGTTTTTGTTTTTTGAGACAGGATCTCACTGGGTAGCTCAGGCTAGCTTTGAACTCACTGTGTAGCTTTGGCTGGCCTTGAACTCATGGTGATCCTCCTGCCTCAGCCTCCCAAGTGCTCAGATTATAAGCATATACCACTGTGCCCAGCTTCAGCAACAGGTTTTTTTTTTTTTTTTTTTTTTAACTGGGGATTGAACTCAGACCCTTGTCTTTGCCAGGCAAGTGCTTATTGTTCTGAGCCATCTCCCCAGCCCCAACAGTATTTTTTTTTTAATTAAAAAAAAACCTAATAGTTATTTGGTACAGTGTCTTGCTACGTAGCTCAGACTCATAGTGATCCTCCTATCTCAGCCTCCCCAGCTCTAGGATTACAGATATGCACCACCTTTCAGTGGCTAGTACAGGGTTCTGGGGCCAGCACGGCATGCGGAACCAGGTATCAAACCTGGGTCCTCACGCTTGCCAGGCAGACGCTTAGACCGCCGAGCTATGTCCCCAGCCCAGTAGCCATTTTTAATTTATTTTTAATTTTAGTTTTGGTACTGGTGTTGCAGACAAATGTTCTAGTCCTGAGCTATGTATCGCCAACCCTTTTACATTTCATTTTGAGATAGGATCTCATTAAGTTGCACAGGTTGGCTTCAAACTTCAGATCCTGTCTCAGCCTTTCAAGTAGCCAGGATTACAGAAGTGTACCACCATGCCTGGCTTAATTTATATTTTCAGATACAAGTTTGGCTAATTTTCTCCTTAGTATGTTTAATTTTGTTTTCTTTTGTATGTATTTTGTTAAAATTCTACTGAAGGTACATGGGGAGAAGTCCTTTTAAAACTTTTGGTGGGTACTACGTGGTGTGCCGGACCTGCCCCCGGGTGCACTGAGCTAGCAACCCAGTCTGGGTGTGGTGGTGCATGCCTGTAATCCCAGCGGCGGGGAGGCTGAAAACAGGAGGACCACTACAAGTCTGAGCTGCATAGTGAGACTACACACACACACACACACACACACACACACACACACACAACCTCTTGGTAGAAGAAATCTTGGCCAGACAGCCAAACTAAATTATGTTGCAACAAAGATTTTAAAACCACCTATGGGTACCTTCCAAATCGTCCATAGGGAAATATGGTGAGGGTGATTTGTCTGCTCATTTTACAGTAATACTCTCCTCTTCCTTGCCCACCCTTAATTCTCTGCAAAACCTGACAAAAACCAAACTAAGAGGAAAACCCGGCATGTTTTAGTGAGATAGAAATGAGGGGGAGAAAAATATTCATTTTAGATGTTAGAATAAAGGTCTCCCCTCCTTCTGTGTAGAAATTAAGATTTATTCTCAGGGCTGGTAAGATAGTTCTTACAGCTTTCTCCTGTGAACTAGTGTCTCAGTTCTCTTTCTTTGCTGGGACAAAATACCTGATACCTAAAATTAAGGGAGGAAAGTTTTATTTAGCTCACAGTACAGGTCTCAGTCCATAATCACTGGCTCCAAGGCAGGGTGGCATGGCAGAGGGCAGCCTTTCGTGGCAGCAGAATACAGCAAAGAGCAAAGGGGCACAGGGAGGGACAGCAGCGGCAACAGCAGCAGCTTGCCTCTCTTCCCTCCGCACATTGTACTGCAGATTACCTACCCCAGGGCGGGTGTAGCGCTCACACCCATATAATGCCAGCATTGGATCATGAATTAATCAGGAACTCTAGAAGCCACCCCATGACTGCATGAGGCTTTGGAGGACAGTTGGACACAAACCATAACACCTAGGCATTGATACTTTTTTTTTTTTTGGTGGAACCGGTATTTTTAATACTTACTTTTTATTCTAATCAGAAGGTAGTTTATTTTCCTGAGAGAATGTTTTCACATGATACCCCATGAAGATGCCAAGACACTGTAAAAAAAAAAAAAAATGTACGGTCCTCTTTACTTTCTTTAGATATCTTCCTCTGAAGAAAACAGGCCTCCAAAGTGGACAGATAAATGAAAATCCTGAAACTATCTCAGTAGAGAACAAAAGTGCTATTTAAATGAAACGACATTTCCTTGTGCCTGACAGCCAGAGAGCACAAGGCAGAAACAGGGGTGACCCAGGCTGAGCATGGTGGTCAGGGGCTGCAGAAGAAGAATGCCACCCAAGTTACCCCGTCAGGCTCAGGGCCTGACTGGGAATCCTCTCAGGCCTTCCTTTCTCTGCCCTTTGCCTTCCTCACACTTGATTTTGTGCTGCTGAGCATCCGTGGTCATCGGAGGCTTTCTTAGCAGAATCTCAGACAGAGTTCCTAGTAATAGTGAGTGGCGACCAGTAATGCCGCTGTTGTCCTTGGTGAGGTTTTAAGTGCTGTGAGTAGGGCCTAAAGTTGGATTGATGCAATAGGAATGTACATCCTAAGGAAAACAGCCGAAGAGTCCATTAGAGGAAGAGGGATTTAGTTTGTGCCTCTGTCTCTCAGAAGAGACCAGCAGTGCCAGAGGGCAGCATGTTGAAAAATCTCTTTTCAGTATGATAATAAGAATGGCATATGGGGATTTTTTTTTTTTCAACTTAGAAATTTACCTGCTTGTGTAATAGATACATGATGCATACAGTTGGGAAAACCTCAGGAGACACAGCCCGGGCGGGACAGAAATGTCCTCTCAGCCCTCTTCTGCAAGCCTACTTAGCTGGACCTTTGGGCACAGCTGTGGTCTGCATGTGTCCCCTCTGAAGTGCAAGTGCTGGAAGTGTGATGGCGTCAGGGAGCAAGAACTCTTTCCCAGGTGACTGGGCTGCAGGGCTCCTCACTCGTGCGTGGGGCCAGGGGCCGTTGTAGCAGGCAGCGCTGAGGGGTTTGCTCCTCCAGCCTGTCTGCCTTCTGCTGTTCAAAGCCACAGTGTTCATCTCCGTGGAAAGGTTCCTCGTTGGGCTCAAATGATGGAGGCCTGATCGTAGGCTTCAGAACCGAGAAAAATAAACTTTTGTCTTTTATAAGTCAGGCAGATGTGGGGATCATTTTACAGTAGCATAAAATGGGTGAAGACAGGCACTGTGTTGTTGGTGTGTTTGTGTGGGCATGGCGAGGGCCACACTGTAGGGTCTTACTGTTTGTTTTGTGGTAACTGAGTATTTAACCCAAAGCCTTCACATTAAGCCCATCCCCAGATCCTTTTTATTTTATTTATTTAGTAGGGTCTAGCTGAGTTGTTAAGTTGCCCACGTTGGGAACAAACTTGGAACCCTTCTGCCTCTGCCTACCAGAGTGCAGGAACTAGAGAAACATACGCCATGCCCAACTGAACTTGTTTTTAGTTCAGATTTTTTAAAAATGTATTTGGTACAGGGTCTCACTATGTAGCTCAAACTATGTAGTGATCTTCCTGTTTTCAGCCTCTCCAGCGCTGGGATTACAGGTGTGCACCACCACGCTGTCTCGGTGGCTCAGTGTGCCCTAGGGTGGGACCAGCATGGCATGTGGTGCCCAGCATCAGACCCCGGTCCCTGCACTTGCCTGAGCAGGTGCTTAGTCTGCTGCACTATCTCACCAGCCCTTATTTCAAAATTTATTGTTGAAATATCCCTAGGTCATAGCACACATCTGCTGGTTGTTCTTGGCCTCCTCTATGGCTGC
This sequence comes from Octodon degus, assembly GCF_000260255.1. Classification (NCBI taxonomy): domain Eukaryota; kingdom Metazoa; phylum Chordata; class Mammalia; order Rodentia; family Octodontidae; genus Octodon; species Octodon degus. Next base: position 36,681,203 of record NW_004524579.1, read on the forward strand.
GTATTGTTCAAGAAGGTTTGAGAAGCCAATGTGCTGAGGGGCAGATCACCCTTCCTGAGATCCTCGGCAAGCAGGGTTGACTGGAGTCTGTCCCCAGAGTTCATTTGGTTGGTGGAAGTGACTGCAGTGGTTGTGATATTATGTGACATCTCGGAGTGTTCCATGCACTGTGCAAAGCAGGGGGCAGGAAGAGCACCCTAGACAGTGTCCCCACAGCCCAGCGCATTCCCCTACCACTAAGTCTTGGGCCACCTGCAGAGGGTGCTGTCTTAAAAGGCTCTTCCCACCCCCTCACCCTGGCTCCCCCCAACCGGCCACCAGGTTGCCACAGGGAATGCATCTTTCCATAGAAATAGCACTCCGAGTGGGGGATGCCTGCACCAAGCTGGCCACCCTCAGTGCAAATGCCTGCTCGGAGTGTGACAGCCATGGTGGTAATTGCTGTATCTTTTTGCTTTCCTCAATCTGGGATCCCACAGGCTGCGTCACCCTCAGCAAGCTGTCTAGCTGGGAAGAGAACACTGTCACCTGGGCTTACCACAGCTCCTCACCTGTGCTTGCTGGCTCACCATGGAGACAGAGCTCTTCCTGTGCATCTTACCTGGTTAGAGCTCTGTACTGCTCTCCTGGGCCTGTTCTCCACAGCTGGCTGTCTCTTGCAATCTGCATCACAGATTGTTTCATCAGAATGAATTTATCTGCATTGAGTTTGGTGTACCATGAGTTAGCAAAAAAATGTATATTTTAAGCCTGATGTTTTCAGGTAGAAATGTCATTAATTTCAAATCATTTTTACTTACTTAACTTACATCCTCTTTCCAGTTAACTTTATTTTAACTTTCGGTGTCAAAAGTGTTATAGGTAGCTGGAGAGATAGATTGGTGGTCTAAGCACCTGCCTGGCAAGTACAAGAACCTGGATTGCATCCCCAGTACCACGTGCCATGTCACCCTGAAACCAGGCATGGTGGCACATGCCTGTAATCCCAGTGCTGGAGAGGCTGAGACAGGAGGATCACTATGAGTCTGAGCTGCGTAGCAAGTAAAAAAATTATAAAAAGTGTTACAGGAAAAAGATATAAAAGAAGAAATACCTCTCTAAGAATGTAGAGTTGTGTTGTGCAACCTTAAGGATTTAGCATGTTGGCAGGGGTTGGGAGGAAGGTGTCCAGTGGAAATGTCTGGCCTTGTGGCACCATTCCACCGAGAGCCACTGTGTGGTGGGGTTGGATCTTGTGGGAGGAAGGCTTTGAGGCCATAGGATGTACTCTCCTTCTCCTGTTGTCCCCTTCTTCCCTTCTTCGTGGCTTTGGCTTCTGCCAGCACCCACCCAGGGTGGTTTGATGTGGCGCTAGGCCTTGCTCAGGGCATGGCTAGCTCTTCCTGAGGCCATGTTCTGAATGGTAGATGCTCACAGACGTTCCTCTGAGAGCTGACCGTTCTCTAAAGGAAGTATATAGTGAGCCCACAAGTGTCGGAGCACGAAGGCTTGGGTTGGGAGTTCCCAGTGGTCATATTCTCAGTTGGCATGGGAGGGTTGGCCTGTGTTACAGTCCTAGTGCAGAGACTGTTTCAGGTAGCATGGAGCACACAGCGTTGCAGATGCTTCCAGGATGAGATGAGGCCTTAATATAATCCCGGTGGGGCCGTGGGCATGAGGTGACACCAGCTCAGTGTGTAGCCTGAACACAGCTTACTTCATGGTCAGCTTCTGCTGCTGAGCCTGAAGTTAGCCACATTGCTGGACCTGATTCTAGAGGGAAGCAGCGTTCTGACCTGGCCAGGTCCTCAGTGGTTTATGCCTTTGATGAAGGAATTCAGTCAAGACATACAAATGGTCATGCACAAGTATAGGTAGAACTTACGGTGAAGCAGATATGTAGGGATTGGCTCCTTCAGGCAAGGTGGGCAGGGCCGCAAAGGAATCTATGCCAAAGTGCAAGCTTAGATACCTTTTGGTGTGCATAAAAGTTATTCCTGGGCTTTAGAACAACCAGGATAATTCTGCTACTTACTGACATTTTACTTAGAAAAGATTTCTGAGTTGTAAAATGTCTTCTATCTGGATTTTCAGATGGTCAATGTTTTCTTAGGGGCTTTCATCATTAAGAAACTTATGGAAGATAACTTTTTAATTTAAACTAGGCCCCAGCCCAAGCCAGGAAGGTCTTTAGAGAACATTTCTTTTGCTGACATCATTGGGTGATAGGCTGTGGCAGCCAGGAATACAGTGGGCCTTGCTCTGGACCTAGATGGCCAGGTGGCCAGGTAGCAGAAGGGTCGTGCGTAGCGTGTCACTGCGTATTAGTGTGCTCTGGGGCACAGCTTTAGATTTGAAGCCTCACCAAAGACTGCAAGTGTATAATGAAGTGAAGTGTTTGCCTCTTTCTGTAACTGGCCAGCATGGTAGTTTGGACCACCCCTTCTTTGTCCTTCAGGCCTGGTAATAGTCTAACTCCCTACCTCACAAAAAAGGGGTGATAGATTTTCCATTTCAAACATTTTAAAACTAAGAACACCACCAAATTTAAGGTGGTTTTTGTTTGTTTGTTTTTGCGATACCAGGGATTGAACTCAAGAACCTGCGCTTGCCAGGCAAGCACTTATTCTACTGAGCCATCTCTCCGGCCCTAAGTTTTCAAGAGAGAGAATTAAAGTGTTTCTATTTCAGCAACATGAATCATAGACAGTAGAAGTGACCAGCCTGATGAATACAGCCAAGAAAAAGGCTGTGTAGCAAAAATAAAACTCAAACCAAAATTTCCTTTAAAAAAATGATAAACTGGGAAAATCCACCCAGCTTATATCATAGAAGAGCTACATTCCTTAATATATAATAATCTAAAAGTCAATAAAAAGATCAAAAAATGGCCATCCAAGAATGAGAATCGGCCATTCAGAGAAAGGGGAATACCAGCGTCAATTAAGCATAATGAGAGAGTCTCACTTAGGATAAGAAAGAAAAATAATTAAAACTCCAAAGAAATATCAAAATGTCAAAATTAAGTTTGATGACACTCTCTGTTGACATTAGAAGAGGAAACACCTACCCTTGAACTATTGTTGGAGCGTGTCTATAAGCCCCAAGCAATCTGGGAAGATTATGCAAGTGACCAACACATGCCCTCATGGGCCCACCTCTCCCAACTGTGTCAGCTCATCCAACAGATGCGTGTATGCAAAGTGAAATATAAACGAGGGTGTGTCTTGCCTGGTTGATGCAGCCTCAGAAGATTAGAAAAGAAATGTCCATTTTAAAGAAAAAAGCCAGCTGAGTGGTGTGTTCAGACATCAGCATTCCTCTTCTCTCTTGGGTCCCTACCCCCTTTCAGCTAGGATAATGTAACAGTCTCAGAGGAGAGGATGTTCAGATGTGCACCTGGAGCGTGCCTGCTGAGCCCGGGGCCCGCAGCTCTTAAGCCTGGCTCTGCTGTAGAACCAGAGGGGAGTTTCAGAAGCCAACTGCTGCAGGATGTTGCTCCAGAGCCAGTGCAGCTGAGGGAACCGTCTTCACAGTTGGGGAAACAGAGTTAGGCTGCTTGTTACCCTCAGGCCCTGAGGTTACAAGGGCGCGCTAGGCAAGACTGGGCCCAGACTGTGACCAGCCCTGTATTCCAGTGTGTTGGGGGCACGTTGAATCTTAGCTGCTGTGCTCTACAGGGCTGTAATTCTGGTCTTGGTGTCTCTACTCTTGACCTTCCCAAGGACACCGTATGGGTGGGGAGTTTCCTGCGCCTACCTCCCTGTCCTGAACACCTTGTGTTTCAAAGTGTAAATAAAACAACTACACACTTGTTGGTATTAGAAGCCTGCTCTTTTCAAAAGGCATTAGTATTTATTAGTATTGCAAGTGGTTAGTTCATTATCTTTCAAATGAAAATGATTATAGGGCCTGATACTTCTCCAGTCTATGTGCTTGGCGAGGCAGATCCTGGAGATATTTCTTAGCTCCCCATTCATCACTGCTGTCCAGAAACCAAGTCTTGACCTTCAGGGCCCCTTTGTCATGTAGCAGGACTCTGAACAAAAGAGCCCTCTTTCACCTGTCCAGGGTCCCAGGCCCCACACTGGGTTTTGCTATCCCCTGACAGCCGGGAAAGCCTTTATCCTCTGATATGTAGTAAGCAGCTGACACCTCCTAGGAATCTTTAAAATTGTTCTCTAAAGAAACCATTCTGCCTGAAGTGCCTATTTTTAGACTTCACAAAGCCCACGTCAAATTTGTGCTGCCTTTCTCTCTCTCCTCTAAACCTGCTGCTGTTTGAAAGGCAACAGGCCCTTTTGTCCTTAAAGTTCAGCCCTGTCTGGCTAGCTTCCTACCTGCACCACAGCCCTGGAATGCTCTGGTGATTGTTTCTTCTCCCATTGTGACCCAAACCAGAACCACAGGCAGTGACCTTTACACCAGAAGAGTTGAAATAATACAAGGGGGGAAGGAAATACTTTCCCAACAAAGATGCTGTAGTGAAAGGGACCTGGAGGAACATAGAAAGACTTGGTTTGCTCTGGGCATGCGTCAGCTGCTCAGCTGAACTGGCTTAAGTTGTAGACTGTCCCAAGTTCTGTGTGAGGTTGTCTGATGGGTCCTAGTATAAGGAGTTGGTAGTTTTCAAGTTCAGTGGCCTAAAAGACGACTAAATGCTGACCTGGGGTGTTGCCCATCTCCCTGGCACCTAGCGTACTTTCCTCATTGGCCAGCGGGTTGGCTCCTTCTTTTCACTGAGTCCACAGGTTGTACCTAATGACAGCTGGGTGACTTTAAAGGCAGTGTGGTAGGACCAAAGTGTGGTGGGGGCAGCAAAGTACCCCAGAGCACCTGGACCTCTTTTCGTGGCCCTGCGTGTCCTACCTTTCTGCTGGCCTTAGGTCACCCCGTCCTCTGCTTGGAGTTGTACAATAAAAGTGAAGTACCTTTTATTTTGTATTTATTCTATTAAATTAATTGTTAATAATTTGTGTTATTAAACTTAATGGGAAATAATTGTATGGATTTCTTTTAAAAAATCAAAATTCCAGTAAAACCAAGCCAACTATACCTTTAGACAACATTTAAAAAAAAATAGTTTATGTCTGAAACTTTTTGAGTACTGACATGGTGTGCCAAGTAGTCAGCTCTATACCTGACCTCACAGGACCACTTAGTCAGTCAGTAGTCGAAAGACAGGTGCACTACTAATAATGGTGTAAAATTACCTTCAGGCAGAGTGCATAAGATGTGCAGGAAACGCACATGAATTCTGTGGTTAGAGTTGAGTTCCTTCCCTAAGATCCTTCACTATACACATGCAAATATCCCCAAGTCTGAAATCCAAAATACTTTCTGTCCACAGGATTTCAGATAAGAGTTACAACTCAGAAAGATTGGAAAGGGTACACAACAGGTTATTCGCATTAATTTGAGTAGTAGAAATGAGTACTCTTTTTCATTATTTCTAAATTTTCTTCAATAAATATGTTGCTTAGTGCTAATAAATGTGAAAAGAAAAATGTGCTTGTCTGTTGATGTAACACACACACAGAGGTCAACCTAAGGATATCATATCCTTGTATGTTGAGAGAGAACCAAAGAACCAAGGGGGGGAGGAGGGAGGGAGGGAAAGGGAGGGAGGGGAGAGAGAGAGAGAGAGAGAGAGAGAGAGAGAGAGAGAGAGAGAGAGACAAAGAACTGAAGAATCAACTGTAAGGATAAAGCACTGAGAAAGCTGAAACAAACTTAAATTTAATTGTGATATGTGTCTAATAGTATAAAGCCATTAAAAGATGTTGCAGATAAATAATGTGGAACTATTTTGTACCATAGAATAAGTAAGTTGTGTATTGGTTTGTATAATTTGATCCTAGTTGTGAGAAACACATAACACAGTAAAAGAAGCTCTGAAGGGTTATTAATGAATGAATGTATTAGCAATATTACTTCAGTGATGGGGGCCTATTGCAGTTTTTTTTTCACTTAAATATGCACACACACACACGCACGCACGCACATACACAGTTACATACACAGGCACCATTTTTCTATGAAGAATTTATGAATTGCTACACTTGATCTTACCTAAAGGGCCAAGAAGCATATTAAGTCTATGTTGCTTTTGTAATAACTAGAAAGCTTTATTTTAGTTTTAAATATAAAGTTACATAGTAGGAATCTATGATTTCTACCTGGCACTGACCTTTTACCCCCATTATATAAATCCTGTTCCTACCTTCAAGTGGAAGGCATTGAACAGAGCTTTCAGGCCAAATTGATTTTTGAATGGACCACAGATTATTGCAATGCTGGAAATGTCTAAATGTCGTTTATATGAATGAAATGTGTATTGTCTCTGTGTTCTGTGGCGTGTTTGAGTTTCCATAGAGAAACCGGTCATGTTGCTTGCCTCAGTAGCCTAATCCTTGTAATGGGAAGCTAAGAAATAAACATGCTCAGAATTGTGTTGCAGTGAGTGAGGTTCTGAACACAGGGGCCTGACTGTAGGGGCTGCTTTATCAGGATTCAGAAGCTGCTTCTATTTTTTTATAGCTAAGTTCCCTAGACTGAGGCTTTCTGAAGGTTGGCTCCAGTATAACTGTTAAGGTACTAAGAAAGGCAGCCCTTATTCTATAGCTGTTTCAAATGTTATTGGTGAGAAAGGCTCACATTAGCTATAGCTTGGTGTGTAGCCCAAGGACTAAATTGTACATAGTGATGACTGCAGAAAATTCAAACTACAGTGGACAATAGAAGGTAAGCCCTGATAGGGCCTTCCATCTGGACACCCTGTTGCCACTATACTACTTAGTAGGAGCGTAGTGCTGAATGATGACATCGCATTTGAGTTGACTTTTCAAGCTTGTGTTCCTAAATGCATTAGCCTGAATCATAAAACTATAGGACACAGAGCTGTCACCTGAACTTGTGGGCATTGTGAACACAAGAGATTAAGTCCGTTGTTGACCATCATAAATCTTTTGTTGGTTTTGGGGCGTTATTGATGGCTTGCAGAGTACACTGCTTATTTTATAACAAGAGGAAAAAGTGGCAGGGAAGTTTCTTACGATATGCTTGTTGACTTTGGAAAGGTTAAAGCATTAAACTGTATTAAACAAAGAGGGTAATAAGTTCTCAGGGCTTCTGATTCTTGAATTATCCAGTTTAGTGACTCATGTTAGCCCTTTGACAGTTTGCCATTCACTCCAGTGACTTCCTGGACTGCCAACAGGCTTTTCAATGTGTGCATGTTTCGTTTGTTTCCTGTCTACCAAACACAGCGCCATTACTTTCTGCTGGGTAGTTAGTTGGTGGTGATGGAAGCCACAGGAACTGGAAGTCGGCAGCATCCATTCATGTTGAAAGACCCTGAGATGAGCCCTATCTAGGGAGTATTGGGGCTCCCGGCATTTATCCTCATGTGCTAATCTGCATTCATCCTATGTCCAAGGTTTTTTTTTTTTTTTTTTTTTTAAACTTAAAGGATCTTTTAAATGTGTAAAGTGTTTTCAATCTGCCTGCTGGTACTATGTGATTGTTTTAAACAACTCAAGTTAGATATTGTGTTCTGTTACAGTACTGCCACCGGTGAGCCATTGAGTATACACTTGGGATGGTTTGCAAAGGTGTTTAAAGCACAGCAGCTAAGAAGAAAGCAAGACCAGTGCAGGGGTTAAGGTGTGTGGGGCAGAAGCTATTTTGCAGATGAGCTATTTCTTAGGCCTGTTTTCTCTATGACAGTGTGCACACAATGGGAAGGTGCTGTGATTTACCAGTTGGGTCTTCCTAGGGAAAAATTAAACAAAATAGAAATGATACTGTAGTGTTTCAAATAATATATTGGGACAGTGGCGGTAAGAGACAGGAACTTTTGTGCATCGTGACATTCTAATCATCGTACCCTGCAGCATTGTTTTTCTGTGCACTCCAAAGTCATGCTGCTGCTGCATGGGGCAAGGTTGCCGCTGTAGCACAGCTGATCACCTGTCCATACAACTCGTACATATTCTCTTCCCCCTAGAATTTTCTCAGAAATAACTAGCTCAGTTTAAGAGGCCATCTGAGTAGACATCACTTAAATATGAATTTTCTCCTTTTCCCTTGGCCCTCTCATCCTTCCATAATTCCACCTGCCCCCCATGGCTAGAATCATGACTTTTGAGAGCCGTCTGGGCCAATCATGTTGACTAAGGATGTGCCAGATTTGAAGATTGCACCAAATGTCATCTGATTGGGGGATCGTTGTTTCTGACCTGATTTCCAGCACCTTTTCTGCTCCAGCGGTAGAGAACGCTTTCCCGGAGCCCATCCAGGCTGGTTCTCCCTCCCTTGCCATTTCCCAGGACTTCAGCAGGCCCCTTCACTGCCGAAGTTGGCCGAAGTTGCCTGTTTTGTGTTTTTCTTTTTTTTTTATTTTTATTTATTTGAGAGAGAGAGAGAGAGAGAGAGAGAGAGAGAGAGAGAGGTGTGTGTGTGTGTGTGTGTGTGTGTGTGTGTGGCCAGCTCAGCCCACCAGGGGGCGGGGCTGGCTGGCATGTGGTGCTGGGGGATTGAACCGCGGTCCCTGATGCCTTGCCAAGCTTGTTCTAAGTAGGTGCTTTAGACCACTGAGCCATCTCTCCAGCCCGTGTTTTGTGTTTTTCAACAGCGCTGGCTCTTGGAGATGTGCTAACTCTCGGCTTCTGGTTTCTCCATGTGTGTTGGGAGATGTTGGGTGGGGGGGGGGTACAAGGTGCGTAAGGAACAGCAGAAGACTTCTAAGACTGCAGGAAAGAATAAAGGTTGGAAAGACGATCTGGTAGGAAGGAATAACAGGTGAGGCAAGAAATCCACAGGCTGCCTATTGGAGGGAGTGCTTAGGCAGTGGAAGCCTCGTAACTGCAATACACAAAAGCCACCACCAGATGGTGATGGCGGCTGCTTGGCCCAGGCAGTGGGCTGGGCCTCCCTTTCCCGTGGAAAATCGCTCTATCAGAGCAGCACTGAATGGGTAGCTCCTCACCGGGTTGTTCTTATGAAAGAGGTGTATTATTAGCTAGTTATGCATTCCCATTATAAGAAATGAATGCTTTTAAAAAGGAAGCATTAAAGAAAAAGATCTAGCTCAATTAAATGTCAGTTCTTTTCCTCATCATTCTCAGCTCATGAAACATGAGCATGTCTGTGGACATGAAATGAGAATTTACATAAAATTTCAAAGAGGCATGCATCATATTGTAACTTACCATCCCTGGTAGGCTTTGGGATCCATCTCTTAGACTGTTTTATGTACTGCTGATTTTAAGAAGTGACCTCCCTCACCTGTTGGAGAAACTGGTAAAAGGGGAAGTAGAAGAAACATCTGCTGCTGGTTGATCCGCACTGGGCTATTTATTTAGCTGATGGTGCTGGGATTGAGCCTAAGGTCTTGCTAGGCACATGCCCTGGTGGATGTGTGCTCTACCACTGGGCTACCTCCCCATCCCCTTGTTCAGTTTTTAACCTGAGGAAAGAGGGAGGGGTCACTGTGGCTGACATAGGACAATACTGTATTTTAGAGCTACAGTCTCCTGAAAAGTGAGTAAATGTAGAGGGGCCAAAGCCACGCTGCGTGCAGAAGGTCGGGTTGCAGGGCACCCTTGGCCTCCCAGACTGCTCAGGGTAGGGCAAGGAGGACATCTCAGGGCTCCATTTCTGCAGAGGAGGAAGCCCAGCAGGGCAGACTCAGGAACTTCCTTCATGTCCCCAAACTAGTAAGTTGGTGGAGACTGAATCCAAAGCTGGACGGGTAAGAATTTTAGGTCCATTCTTTATTTAAGGCAGCAATAGAAAATTGCTTCAAATGGAAGTATCCAGAGGGGATCCTTTATTCCAGTGAATATTCTTCCTTCTATCATTGGCATAAGTAAACATACAGGAAACATGTATTTTTTGGGGAATTGTGGATGGCTTAGCTAGGGGGTAACTGAGGGTCCACGGTCTCTTGGCTGGAGCACATAACATACTTCTTGCTGTAAGACGGCTGCTGACTTTCTCGCTGCTGTTTTGCTGCGGGGGCGGTGTAGTGGGACTGTGGTTCGAATTGTTTTCTGTGTGTGTCTCTTGAATCCACAAAGTCCCTCCTATAGTCTTTGGCTGGGCTGCCTCTGATGAGCCGTTTGTCACTCTCTTCCCCGCAATTGAATTTGCTCTTGATTTGAGAGAGGCAGGCATCAGGAACAGCCTGCAGCCCACAGGCTTCAGCACAGCCTGCCCCACACAGCTTGAGGTACCAGAGTGGGTGGCAGCCCAGGCCCTACCTGGGCAGCAGCGGCTGCTACAGAGCCCGCCCCTCCAGGCTCCTCCCTCCGCCTGCTCCTGGCTGTTGATCACCTGTCCCAGAACAGGCGAGACCAGGATTTCTCTTCCGCTATTGCTGTTGTTACGGGAAACAGACGACAGCCTGCATTTAGGCCAGCCTGCCTCTCTCGCTCCTGTAGACTGGAGGTCCTCCTGCCGGGAATCTGGTAGGTGCCCGCAGAGGTTGTGTTTTCCTTCTTACGTGATGTGTGCCAGCAGTACCGAGAGAATGTGCTGTTGTCATGGCTTTAGTTTCTGTAATCTGAATGTGGCAGAATTTGAGGGGAATCTTTGAACTTGCTTTTAAAATAAGTCCATTAAACATTGTCTGCATGCTTTAAAGCTCAAAAGATATATAGTGAAAATTTTAAATTATTCATATGTTTTGTGCCACCTTATTTGAAACCTTTCCAGGGTAATGCACTAAAGTTATTACACAGATCGTGCTCTGACGCCCCTCCCCCACCCCCGTTGAATAATTACTGCATTTGTCATCTCTGTGTTCCTAAAAATGTCAAAAATAGACACAGTGAAGAGATCTGTCACACACAGTTCAGAAATTTGGTACAACACCCCAGGTGAAGTAAGGACACATCTTTTGTTTAAATTTTTATTTTAACTTTTAAGCCTCCATTACATATTTTATCCAATTTGAAGCATAGCTGGTAGAGTTATTCGAGTCACCATGGGACAGGTACACCTCCTTATTGTCTCAGCTTTGCCTCCCAGGGCGCACATGCACCTTCCTCATTGTTTTACCTTTACAGGAAATACTTGGCAGACTCTGCACATGCCTCCTAACTCCAGTTTTCACGTGTGCTCACACAGATTTAGTCGTTTTGCTCTTATATGGATAGATTCTAAGTTAGGAACTTTTAAAAATGGAAAATGATGTGCCCGATGGCTGTATCACTCTTCATTGTCTTTTCTCATATTCCTTGGTATCCGAACATGTAAACTTTTATTGCTTTTAAGAGAAAATATGCACTGCCACTTATATTTTCTTTACTCTTGAGTTAAAAATGATGCATATTAAGGGGCAATTAATTGCCTGGAATAAACTCCCTTTGATGTTAATCTCAGTGGCAGAAATAGTGTGGCCTTCCTTTTATCCTTAGTGTGGTCTTCCTTTTATCCTTGTTTCATTTTGTTTTGAACTTCAGTCACGGTCATGGTCTATGGCAAATATATAACTTGAGGAGCACTGAATTATGTAATACGGAATGGAATACCAGGGCATTGCTTGCAGTTGGGGGGGTATTTCGTGGACAGTGAGAAGCATTCAGACTGCATCAGACAAAGGCTGAGACAAGGACTTGCGTAGATTTTATTCATTGTTGGAGGAGGAGGTGGTGGAGAGGAGGAACCCTGTACATGTGGAGCTACTTGAAGCATGTCAGAAATTTTCAAAGCCATGGCCGCTTGTAACACGTGAAATTAAACTTCAGGTTCCCTTTGCTTGATGGTGACCTCTGGTTTTGCTTGAAAATCGTGTGCTGTTGTGCTGAATGTCTAGAGACATGCCATGCTTTTTGTTAGTGACTTGAAATTGTAGAGCCTAGAACATCACTTTAAAAGGAGCTCTTTCGGGCCAGGGAGATAGCTCAGTAGAATAAGTGCTTGCCTGGCAAGCACAAGGGCCTGAGTTTAATCCCTGGTTCCACCAAAAAAAAAAAAAAAAAAAAAAGGAACTCTTTCTACTGAGAACAGAAAATTGATGAGAGAAAATTTGCAAAACTTATCTGTGTATAATTCCTTGCCTATAAACTGCTTTGCACATGAGGTGATAGTTATACATACCTTATAAAGGAATAGGAAGAACAAAACATAAGCCAGAGGGAATTAAATGTAGCTGTGGAAGAAAGCAATGTGCCCCCCACCCCATTGCCCTTGTTTCCTCTGTTCTGTCTTGTCTTTCCTGTGCCCTTCTCCCAAAATGACCCAAAGGTATGCTTGGCAGCTGCATCGATTCAGTTTTTGAACTCTTGCCTCCTCCCAGAGGTCTGAGCACCTGATTAGTGATCTTGAATGCAAATGGTTCTAGGTCTTGATTTCAACATTGAGCTTGGTTAGGACAGCACAGGTTGAACTCCACAGTCCTCCACTCCTGGGACTGCCAGCCACCTGTCTACCTGCAGGAACCGGGCATAGCCAGTTCTCTGTTTGTATGCCCTTTCCCTTGGTGCCTCATCAAGCAGATGAGGTGGAACCAGAGATACGCAGCAGAAGATGGCAGCAGCATAGCAGCCCACAGAGCAGAGACCTCCAGGTGGCTTGGGGGTCCCTGAAGTCCATGGCTGTTCTCACAAGCCTGCCCGAGGGTGCCTGTGACCTCGCATTCCTGCTAGCTGTTGGTGGTGGGTGACTGATGGCTCCCAGCTGCAGATGGTAACTGCCTGGAGTCTTTCAGTCTCCTTGGCACCTGCTCTCTTTACCTCTTACTAGGACACTCATTGGCGCCCATGCATAATGAAGACCTGGCTGGATGGCCTTGGGGCTTGTAGGATGGGTGGAGCCAGCCTTTTATTCTAACCTAGATATGTGGTCCTGGTGATTTCTGCGAGTTCACCGGATGCCTATAAAAGATGAGAAATAGATTTCATAGCCCCCAAAATTAGAAATGTCCTTTTGTATGATTGTTAAGGGACAGTTTTAAATATAGCTGTTAAGTCAGACTGTACAACCTGCCATTTCTCAGATTTCCTTTCAGAACTTATACATCTTGTCTAACTGTTGAGTATTGAAAAGTAACTCTTTATCCACACCCACAAAATAAGCACAGTGATGTATAAGAAAGCTGGGCACATTAGCCTAAAATATTTGTTATGTACAGTCATCCTTGTTGCACTTTCCTCTTCCTTGATCTTATTTTTTTTTTTAAGAGATTGGGGACTATTTCAGTGTCCAGGAGACAGAGTGACCCCTGCATAGTGTGGTCCTCAGGGCTGGGTGTGGGTGGGTCAGGTCACACAGTGGTCATGAGTTGTCTATTTTGGCTCCTTTCCCAGACCAAGTTCTGCCTCAGGCGTGGCTGGTTTGGCTGCTGACTATAGGATCAGATGGTTATTTTAGAATTGTGGGATAGATTGGAGAAAGAATGACTTCTGGCTCAAACTCCTTGTTCCAGGGACGTCTACCTTTGCATTGCATTTATTGCTTTAAAAAGCACCAATTCGTAACAGTTGAGGGGGAGCACTGATGTTTCTTTTGTGTTTTGGGGGACAAATGCTAGTTTATATAATGCAGTAAAAGGCTTTTTATAGTCATCCAATCCATATCAGATTCTTGTGTTTCGAGGCGTCCAGAATGGCTTACAGGCAGGAGCCCTCAGGCAGTGGTAATTTGCTTCCCACCCGCCAGTGGTTTCACCTGGAGACATTTTTGGTTGTCAGTTTGGAGGTGGGAGGCAGACAAGTGCTGTTACTGACATCTATGGGGGAGAGGCCCAGACGCTGCCCCAATACCTGAAATACACAGGCTGGTACCCACCACACAGGTACCCAATGCAAAATAGCATGCAGGAGTGAGAAACTGTTTAAGGGATATGCGCAGTAGGAAATCTCATGGGAGATTTATAATCTGGTAGTAGCCTGTCCTTAAGAGAAAGGTTTTCTTCATTTATTTTTTTCTTCTAAGACTCAGTTGAATTAACAAATTAGTGGGACACATGAATTATACAGGTTTGGGGTAGTACAATATCTCAAGTTCAGATTGTTGGCAAAGTGCCTCATAGTAGCATAGCTAAATAATTAAGTAGTTGCTTGCTTTATTGTTTCTGCAGGTGCTGGAAATTGAATCCTGCGCCTCGTAAGTGCTAGGAAGTGCTCCATGTGGAGCTTCGCTCCTAGCCCTGACATGGCAGTTTCCTCCCTTAGTGACCTGAAGGAGGCTACCTTGGCCTGTGGAGCGGGAGGCTCAGCAGAGTGCTCCTCCTGCTGCTGCCTGGGGACCCTCCGTGGCCTGGGCAGGCTTTCTCACCCTGATGATGGGGTGGGACGGGGATGTGTCTGCTTTCTTGCCTCACTGGCTGGTTGAGGCTGAAATGAGAACTGTAGAAAGAGAATGAGATCTCAGTCAGCCTGCTCTGCCACCTGTCCTCTAGGGAGAAAGAAGCTAGCCCAGAAAGGTTCACTTTTCTTTTTTTAATCTGCTGTGACATGGTTGCTCCCTTGTTTCAGCTCTCAGGGGAACTTTATTGTTTAATTAATTCACTTTCAGTTAATCATGTACTCAGTATGACACCTTTTATTGTCTTCCTCTTTGAAGTCTTCAGTGTTAATATTTTATGCATTTACTTCTTGACTCCTTAATTAAGTTAAGCTAACTTTGGGAATGGTATTATGGCTAATGTACTTTTGGTTCACACTAGTTCCCAGAAAAGTATTTGGGAAGACTCTAGGTTTTCTCCAAGGAAGACTTGTTCATTTGATTTATGACACGCAAGTGTGGTATGGCTGAACCCATATAAGAGTTAAAGCTGCTGGTCTTTACGTGGGACTGCATTTTCACATGGGGTAAACCACTATATAGGGAAGAATCGCATGTGTCCTTGTGGCAGTTCCTGTGGCAAGCAGGTTTTCGACCATGTTTCTTCCAACATTTCCACTCTCCTTTGGCTTAAGCTGGCTCTCTTGTAGCTGTAGTAAAGTATGTTATGCCCTTATTCATGTACACTTGGCTCGTCCTCTGGCTTGTCTGCTGTCTTGCAATAAATACCCTTGGGCATATGTCATTTTGTATTTTTGGTTAGGTATTCTAGAAGACGTAAACAAATTCTTCCTCTCTTGTTTTAAAGACGTGTAGGCTGTCAGGCTCTGACCTGCTCTTTAATCCATCACTCTAGAGGCAGCTCTTCTGATCATTTTTTTTTTTTTTCCTGCTTCAGGTTGTAAAAACTAGAAAGAAGACTTAGAGATGGGGTCATCTTTCTTTTGTAGAGAAAGAGCTGAAGCCCAGGAAATGACAGGAGAGTTACCAGCCAGGTCTCTTGCCTCCTGTCCCCAGGAGATACGTTCTTTTTTGTTAAACTTTCCTTCCTTCTGCCTGCTTTGGCCAGGCTATCCTCTAGGGAAGTACTACTCAAAGTATGATCCATGTACTGGTAGTGTCACCTGGGGACTTGCTAGACAGGACGTCAGGTTCTGTCCCACAGGTCCTGAATTGGAACCCTCTGTTTAGTTGGATTCCCAGTCACTCATTTGCACAGCCAAGTTTGAGGAATGCAGGCCTAGCATGGGTGCAGCAGGGATTCATATCAGGGGTGGTGTTGGCTCCTTTCCACTGTTCTCCTGATGCACCCCTCCAGTCCACTTGTCCCTGTCCCTCCTTGAGCTTTCCCTTGCAGGGGTTCAGAGCTGATCTCTTTGGTTATGGGCCTTGATTAGGTTGTATGCCTTCCATTTCTGCTTTATACACTCAATATAACCTTCAGCCTTCTCAGATTGTCCCTGATATATGTGCTTCTCTAATCTGGCAAGTGCCTTAGCTTCCTGTATTCCATTGTTCCTTGTGTGTTTATATCCAGCCCTCCATAGCTACAGGTTCCACATCCACAGAGTCAACCTCTTGTAGATTCAGCCAACTTCTGATTGAAAATACATATAAAAACAATTGCATCTGTGTCAAACATGTACAGACTTCTTTCTGTGTCATCATTCCTTAACAAGTATAGTGAGCAGCTATTTATGTATTACTTACATTGTATCAGGTATTGAAGTGATGTGGAGATAGCTTATGCACACATCCTTCTGCATAGTTTTTATTATCTACCAACACTACACTGCTTATAAAGGGAATTTGCCTGTCCCCAGGTTGGGGTGGGCAGGGCTTGTGCTCATGTAGTTCCTCTTTAATACCAAGGCATGGTTGTAGCTTACTGGCATTTTCTCATCACTAAGGCTAAGGGCCTTAAAATATTTGCTGGTCTCTGTACCACCTTCTGAGCATTGTTGGTTTCACACCTTGCTTTTGTGGTACTCCGTGGTACTGTGTGTGCCTGCGCATGTGAGCATATGTTGTTAACTGATGATATGAGGCCTTAATGTATACTGCAGCCTTAATTATGAATTATTCCTTATTCACAGACTGCCTTAGCAGCTAACATGATTTCAAGGAATGAAATTTATTGTCATAATAAAAATTATTTAATTGCCAACTTTCCAAACCCAGTTTTGGGGAAGTGGTAGTAATCTAAATCTATAGGTCAAATGGTGAGGTTCAGCACTCTGTAGGTAAGATTTTAGCATAATAACGTGTAGTGTTAGAAAATATACTTTTTTTAAAGACACATTTTTATACTACAAAACATGATATTTTTTCTAAACTATGTTAGCTACACCCGAATTAGTACATGTTAAAATAACTATGACTGGCAAAAACATTTTGCAAATTCTTTTTCATATATATATATATATATATATATTAAGTGAAATTCTCCACTTGGTAGTTGATCTCTCAGTTAAATTGAGTCTCGCCAGACTGTCTGAGAAGATTGGTGAATCAGACCCTAAAACTGTAACATTAAAAAAATAGCAGCTGTGGCCAGGCATGGTAGTGCATGCCTATAATCCCAGCACCTGAGAGTCAGAGGCAGGAGGATCTATGTGAGTTTGTAGCCTGGGCTATGTGGTAAGTTCAAGGCCAGCCTGGAAGATATAGAGACACTCTGACTCAAAACAAATAAACAACAATAAACAAAATGTTACAAACTGTGTAGTGCAGTTTATAAGGGCATAATTAAAAAGTTTAAAAATGTTTAAAGATTTGTTCAAGTTGTATCAACATGGTTTAAGTGTATCCACTTTAGAGCAACTACTCTGAAAAAGCAGTTGCTATTAGCCACACAAATTGCTAGCTTTAGCAAATGACGTAATAAGAAGTCACCCTTGCTGCATGTGGTGGTGCGTGCCTGTAATCCCTGCACTCTGGTAGGTGAAGGCAAAGCTGTAGCAAGTTTGGGCCCATCCCTGGCAACTTAGTGACTTAGCAAGACCTGTCTCAAAATAAATAATAATAAAAAAAAAGTGCTTGGGGTGTGTGCCCCAGAGTGAAGGCCCCGGGTCCAATCCTCAAGACTTAAAAAAAAAAAAAAAAAAACTAAAAAAAAAAAAAAAAAAAAATTCTTTTTCAACCTTTTTAGTTAACAATGCCTTGCTAATGTTATTAACTAGGTTAACCAGGGCTTCTACCTTTGATAGGCATTAATACATTTAGAACTAGCTGATCGGGTTTCATTTATTTCTGGTATATTTAGTTCGCTTATGGCATATATGTGGCAGCTTGGTTATGTGGACTATAAAACAGTATAGAATAAGTCCCAGCTTGCTGACAGTCTAATAGCAACTATGGGTTTCATCCGAGCACACCAGCAATTGCACCCGGGCACATTCAGCAATGGGTTGCACAGGCATTAGTGTAGGTCCATGAATGTTTTTCTTCTTTGTTTTGTCTTGCGGTGGTTTAGACTCAGCCTTTGCACTGACCTACGACCCTGGACCTTTTTATTTTTTACTGAGACAGGGTCTTCTTAAGTCCCGGTGGGACTAGGAGTGGGGGGAGGAGGAGTATTAAAGTCCTGCAAATTCCCCTAGATTGCTCAGACTGGCCTGAAACATGGGCTTGTCTTGCCTCAGCCTCCCAAACTGTTATAGGTCACTTTGTAGGGACCTAGTGACATGAGTGTCATTCTCATCACTTTATAGATATTTGTCATTCTTTGACTGGTGATTGGTTGTGATGTAGATCAATTGGATATGTTTCTGGGCTTTAGTCAGTCTTTGTAAAATTAAGTTCAGTTAAAGAGTCCATAATTTTCATAGCATCAGAATGTTTTGTAAATGTTGTATGTCTTCCTGTGAAGGTCACTTATGTAAATGTTAGGAAGCAAGAAGGTGCTCTGACCCGTGCTAGAGAAGAGATCAAATTGCTCATAAGATGAAGGGAATTTTTCCAACTCTGAAATTGGATGGCGCAAAATGAAAAAAAAAAAAAAAAGAAAGAAAAATATAAGGTAGGAAAGAGTAACTCAACATCATACCAGTAATCAGGTAGAATAGCTTTCAGATGCAAATATCCAACATACTGCAAACATTTTTGATGGGAAGAGAGTTAAACTTATTGAATAAATAATACACTGTGTGTTTATTTTATCTACAACCAAACGATCTTTAAGGTCTACCAAGGGTAATAAGCAGTATAGCGTCAATTAGATATACCCTTTTTAGTATGACCTATCTGTCTATATTCTTACTGTTTCACTCAGTCCTTTTCACTCCTAATGAACTAACATAGTTCCGTGGTCATCAGCCAGCTGGTCCTTGAAGGTGGTGGGCCAGTGGGAGGGGCGTGTTGAAGTCCTGCAGACTCCCCTAGCAGTCTTGTGACCACCAACAGCAGAAGGAACAACAGCGACGAAAGGAAGGTAAATACAGTCACCTGGCACAAATGTTTGCCCTTTCTTAAATTCTGGAAGTTATATTTAGGTGAAATGTTTTTGGTAAAAATATTTGAATATTTGTTTTGTAATCATCAGTAGTGTGGGTTATTTTAACAAGAGGGTTGTGGGAGAACAGGAGGAAGGAAAGAGACAGAGAGGGAAAGGGGAGAGACAGAAAGGAGGAGAGAGGCTGCCGATAAGTACTGCGCAGTGCACCAGTGGGGAAGGGATGGCAAAATGAGTGATTACATTAATTGGTGTAGAACAAGAATAGAAAACATGTAGGAAGTAGAATCTTGAAATTTCAGGCCTATCCATTAGTCATCAGTTGAAGATACAGAGAGATGGTAGAAACCACCAGTAAGGAAGAAAGGAAAAAAAGGCCCCCTTATGTTTTGGTATTTAGGGAAAATCTTCTGTATACATTCTGCCCCAACCAGGGACCTTGTGCATCTCCACGTCCTGTGCCTGGGTTCCTTGGTTTCCTCTGTGGGATGGGCTGTGCTTGGGAACAGTTGCTTTCTTCTCTGTCATGTCTGAAAGAATTCGACCTACCAGATAAGACCCATTCAGATACCAGCATTTGTGTGAAAGCTTCTGTCTCAGTTACTCTTCTCTCGTTCCTGGGACAAAATACCTGACACCCAAAATGAAGGAAGAAAATGTTTATTTAGCTCACAGTCACGGGAGGCTTCAGTCCATATTCAGTTGGCTCCAAGGCAGAGGGGTACATGGCAGAGAGCAGCAGTTCATGGGGGCGAAACAACAATGGCAACAGAGAGTCTGTCTCTCTGTCTCTCTTATATTGTATTCAGGTTCTCTGCCCCAGGTTGGGCATAGCACTCATACCCATAATCTCAGCTGTACTAAAACCTATAATCCCAGTGGATCACCCATAATGCCTGTGGATCATGAGTTAATCTCAAACTGTAGAAGCCCCCTCCCCATGACTGCATGAGGCTTAGGAGGACAACTAGACACAAACCGTAACAGTTTCTTTAGTGTCTTTACTCTTCTTAATGGAAATGAGGCTATTGTCAGAGGAATGAAAGATGCTGCCCTGGACATAGATGGCAAGATCTCTTAGATCCTTCAGCTTGATCATGGCTGGATTTAGCTCACTTTGAAGTCACTTTGAAAATTGCACCACAGTCTCTGGTCCAACGTAAGCAGTTGATGATGTTTGTGGAGCTGTCTGCACTGGGTCCCTGCCTCCTATTTACAGGTGCAAGCCCTTGGAGGACAGTTCACTGCAACAAGTTCATCTTTGCCAACACTGGGGTAGTTTATGGATGATGATCTGGCATTGTAGCTTAAGATACATGGGAGAAAGCGTTCACACAAAAGGAAAGGGCACAGTGGAGAGAAAGGGGAAGACCAATGATGCTGTAAAAGTGGCAGGTGGCAGAGTTACTGGCCAAGACTGGAGGGAATAAGCATGTGGGTATTTGGGGAGGCTCAGTGGTATAGCACTCCTTGCCCTCAATTGGCAAATAGTACCACATGAACATGCAGATGAGAACCGTTGCATTCCTCCCTCACCAGCTCCCTGGGGCATCACGGTACACTATCTGCAGAACTGTGAGGACTGTATGGGATGAGCCTAAGGCACTGGGTCCCCCCACCAATCCTGTGCACAAGCCCTTTGATGTGTCTCTCTCCCTACTTGTGGTTTGCATTGAGAAAACACTTATCCCTGCCATCTTCTCCCATCTCTTTAAACTTTAGTGTGCACTTGTTTGCTAAGAATAGAAATGGTTAGAAAACACTTCCACTAGAAAGTGAAATGTGAATACTTCAAAGGTTAGTATGGGGCTATCTATAAAGTCTGACTGCCCCAAACAGGTAATGTCTTAACCATACAAATAATTGACTGTCACCTCATGGAAAACAAAGAGTATTCCATTTAATTTTTGCAAATAGAAATCAGAGTGCTATGGAGTACAGAAAATAGGGGCCAGCCAAATATGCAGTTGCAAGAGTTTTTCTGGAAAATTGGAAGCAGCGCAGGGCTGGGCTCTGTCTATCTGACTCATAGTTCTAGAGTCCTGGTTTGTTTCTGCAGAATGGGTTAAAGCATGGAGAACAGAAGTGGGGCTTGTTGAGAGTCCTATTTCTAGGACATCAGAACTTTGTCCAGGTACTTGGGTCACCAGACTTATGCAGAGCAATCCAATGGGTGCTAGGAAACTTGATAGCTTACAACTCCTGAGCCGCATCCTACCTGGTTGACTGTGACTTGGTGGTCCCAACATCCCGCCCATCCCTGAATGAAGTTTAAGGGTGCAGTCGCTGCCCACGAGTGGCCTCTGGACTTTAAGCGTGCAGTGATAACTGCTGTCCTGCTACTGCTCAGGCTCTGCACAGTGCTTAGGACAGTCCAGCCTTTTGCTGTCTTCTGTTTATTTTGTTCACATACAGTGGAATATTCCCTACCCCACCCCCACCAAAAGCATATGTAACCTAAAGGCAAGGGATGTATTGTGTCCTTACTCATTCTGAAAATCCTGGGGAACACTTCATACATATTTCCTGCCTCCAGAGTTCCTGTTATAATGAAAATTTAATGGTAGCACTTTACTTACCAAGATTCCTTGGGGCACAGCAATCAAGAACAAAGTAAAAAAGCAAAACAAAACAAAATTAAATGTAGAAGATACTAAAATTTTCCTTTGGGTTCTACTTCTTTAAAAACTTCTGATGAGCAACTTAAAAGTATTTCCTTTAACCAACAGAGAAGTTATTAGCACGTTAGATGTTTACATAGGAGTCACGGCTGTTAAAATGTGTTCCCACGAGGGGGTGAGCCTCTTTCTCAGCCTATTGTGATGGGGTCTAAAACTGGAAGTGTGAGTCCAAATTCTCCAGATTATGAAGATAATTCAGAATTAGTAGAGTATAGATGAGTGTGATTTTAAGGCTGGGGATATAGCTCCGTGGCATAGCACCTGCCTGGCAAGCGTGAGACCGTGTGTCCAATTCTTAGTACCAGAAGAATGAATGAATGAATGAATGAATGACCGTGATTTCATTTTAGTGCCATTTTCAAGTGCCCCAGGCCAGGTTGGGACCTTGTAAGCTTCAAAAATCCCCTATGGTGAAGATTTAAGAAAATAGTAGCAGCTTTGCTTCTGGCCTCAGTTTTCTTTTAGTTTTTTAAGATTTATTTATTTATTTGGCACAGGGTCTTGCTACACAGCTTGCATTCATGGTGATCCTCCTGTCTCAGCCTCCCCAGCTGAGATTACAGGTGTGCACCACTATACCCGGTCTCGGTGGCCGGCTCAGCGTGCCTGGGGGCAGGGTCAGCATGGCACGTAGTACCAGGGATTGAACTGAGGTCCTTGCGCATGCCAGGCAGGCACTTAGATGGCTGAGCTATCTCCCCAGTCCTGGCCTCAGTTTTTTAATTAGGTCAGAGCCTCCTGTTCAACACTGGAACATGGAAAGCCCTCTTGGTCCCTGCAGCATCTGTTTTTGAGAGTTGTCCCCTTAAGCTGTCACATGGAGGTCTCTGCCTGCCATGTACCTCACAGCTGAGAAAAGGTTCTAAATGATTGATTGTGACTGCCTGAGAGTTAGGTCTCAAGGCGTGTTGCAGGCGCCTCTCCCGTGGATTATTTTATACTCATGCATTCAAAATAGTGAGCTTGCAGAGGCTGGAGATTCAATCGCTGCATGCCTTGCCAGCCCTGCCCCCAGGGCACGCTGAGATGGTGATTGAGAGTGGATGTGGTGGTGCGAGCCTGTAATCCCAGTGCTTGGGAGGCTGAACGCAGGAGGATCACTGAGTTGATCTATGTAGTGAAACCCTGTAGACCCTGTAAACCCTTACTAAAAAAATACAAAAAAAAAAAAAAAAAAAAAAAAAAAGGGTGAGGTTAACAATGAAGTTTTTCCAAGGTCCTAGGGCAGGCCGAGCTCTGAAACATTGTCCTGACTACAGTTGGAAGTTTCAAGACTTGACTACATGTCTATTGGCTGCAACATTTCTTCTGGTGGTGGTTACATGTTTCTGGTTTTAAACTTATAAGTGAAGCCAATCACTTTTTCCAAAATGTGAAATTCAAGATAAAAAGCTAACAGTATGATAGGAGGGTGATAAAACTGTGCTTACACTTAGCTTGGACCCAGGCTTTGAAAATTACTCCTGCTCCCTTTATCACTGGCCTATTCATCCCTTCTTCTGAGAATGTCAACAAGTATGTTACTTCCACTGCTTACCTGCCTATGGCTCTTACAGATTTCACTGTAGTTTTCTTTCTTATTCTTTGCCTCAAACAAAAGTGGTTTGTTTTTGTTTTTGTTTTTGCGGAACCAGGGATTGAACCCAGGTCCTTGCCCTTGCCAGGCAAGCGCTTATTCTACTGAGCTATCTCCCCGGCCCTTCTTTCTTATTCTTTATAAAAATTCTAACTTCATAAAATGTATTACCCAGATAGAGAAACTGCCTTCAATATGAAAGAAGATGAAAATTAAAAGAATAGAATATGCATCATAATAAAGCTAAGTAGAAAGAACAACTACAGTGAAGGAGTTAACATAAAAATGAGGGGTAAAATTAAAGATTAAATAAATCCAATTATTGGTTGTTTGAAAGGATCAACAACAAGCTGCCATCGCCGTGGCCCTTCGTGGTGGGTTGACAACTGGTGGTCAGCTTGTAACACCCAGGTGACCTGAACTAGCATGTGCTAGGTGTGGGAGGCCCCCTGAGGACTGTTCCCAGCAGCATAAGAGGCCGAACTGGAGAAGAAGAAAGGCTGTTAGTGAAGCTGTTAGAAAGCTATTGGGAGCTGTTGGTTTTCTTGGAGAGCCTTGTCATGCAGGCTTTCCTGATAAACTCAGCTAGCTATTCTAAGCATCCAGGGAGCTCTGGAGCTGGTTGCTGCTGAGATTGATTATGCTTCACTGTGGGGGAGCTCTGGTCCTCACCCTGAGCATCACTTCTTGACTCTGGAGGGGAAGAGGGTGCGCTGCTCAGTTTCTTGGAGAAGCTTGTCACATTGGCTTTCCTGATGGGAACTCGCCTTGCTTCATCCTTGGAGGGGCTCGGGACCTCACTGCTGCTAAGACTGGCTGTGGTACTTTTGGGGGCGCTCTGGTTCTTACTTTGTGGCACTTCCTGCCTCCAGCTCTGATCCCTCAACCTGCTAACACGGCTCCTTCATCCCGCTGGCACAGACTCTAGCTTCCACCGCTGAACTTCGGGCCTTCCTGCTGCAGATCTGTGAAACAGAACTTCATAAGACATTGCCGGGCGCTCCAGACCTGCAGCTGGGCTCTAGGAGTCCTTGTTATGGGTCTGGGACTTCAGCTGGACTCATGTAGGACAGCACTGTGGCATCCAGGTCCTCAGCTGGGTCTCTTGGTCTTTAGTGTGTGGACAGATTTCCTGTACTCTTTTTATGTGACTCTTTGGGTGTCTTATAATTCTATAAATTATATGTCCCGTATTGTTCCCCTTGGAAAACCCTAAAGCATGACAGCCTGAGGAAAAGGGAAATCAGAAATTGAAAAAAGGAATGAGCAAGGGGATGAATTGATAGACTTTATAGGAAAATGTTACACAAAACCCTAGGCAACATGTTTGAAAACATTGGGCCCGCCCTTCCTTCCTTCCTTCCTTCCTTCCTTCCTTCCTTCCTTCCTTCCTTCCTTCCTTCCTTTCTTCCTTCCTTGGCTGGCTCAGCCTACCCTGGGGGTGGGGCTGGCAGGACATGTGGTGCCGGGGATCGAACCGTGGTCCCTGGGCGCTTGCCTAAGCAGGCACTTTAGACCTCTGAGCTATCTCGCTGGCCCCTGGGCTCATTCCTTAGTAAAGTATAAGTTATCAGAATCAATCTAAGAAACATGAATTTGCATAAGCCAATTACTGTGCAAGAGATTAAGAAAGGTGATTGAAAGATATGGTTGAAAAAGGCTTCCGAATTCCGTGGACTGTAGCTGTTTTTATCTAAACTTCAACGAACAGAAAATGTCAGTGTTATTTATACTATTCTAAGATATAGTAAAATATGGAATGTTTCCCAGTTCACTTTACAGAGCTAGCATAAATTTAAGCCTGCAAATTTTAAAAAAGCAAAGTATAGACCAGTATTTTATGCAAGTAAACATAGAAGTTCAAAATAATTCATTAGCATAGAGTCCCTCACTATTTCGTGGCTCCACTTTCACGGACTCACTGTTTCATGGGTTTTCAAACAATATTAATCTAAATTATTTATTGCTTTAATTGCTTTAATAATTTATTGCTTTAAGTGATTTTTCACTTTATTGTGGGATTTTGCAGTACCATACAGTATACATATGTTGTTAAAATTACATAAGTTTATGAGTTTAGAAAATGGTTAATAACACGAGAAGTGTTTTTTAAAGTGTGGGAAAGGTTTGTAAGAGTATGGAAAAGGCTTTAAAGCCTTAAAATATGTATAAATACTAAAATAGATATAATGTTGCTACTTCGCTGATTTTTACTTATTGTGGGGGTGTCTGTCATAAGTGAGGGGCTGCTGTAGACTCTTGAATTAGAAGGCAAATGCACTGTAATCAGTAGCTTTTTCCAGAAACCTAGAATGATTAAACATGAGGAACTCTTGTCTCTATCATCCATTGTTGTCCTGCCGTATTAAAGGAATAAGTGTATGACCAGGACAATAAAGGCTAAAAAGCAATTTGATAGTTTAGCAGATGTTCATGGTATAATCTGAAACACCAGAACAGTAAATATATACATATATACATACATATATATGTGTATATATATATATATATATCTCAATGACAAATACTTCATAAAATGCAAAACTCTTAAAAATGTTTTGATTAGGAATTGGAAAAGACTTAAAAGATTGTTTAACCTTAGAGGCTCAGCGAAATGTTTATATGTTTAGAAATACCAAGGCTCTCCAGAGGAAAAAATTCTGGAACCATTAGGATGAATTGTCAGTAAAACAGGTCTCTAGAAATAATCTTTCCTCTCTTTCAAAAAACAGGCAACTGGAAGTAGAAGTTAAGTGTTTCTTTCACAGTGACGTTAGAAAGTGTGAGAAGTTGAAGTATTATCCTGTATCCTTCCTAGTGAAGGATATGAAATCAAATCTAGAGGAATGAAAATACAGAATATATGAATATATTTATTCCAAAATTAATAAGTACATATATTGCAGTTCTAATTAGAATTGCCAAAGTGGTGGATTTTTTAAGTTAGATAAAATTTTCAAGTTTATGTATAAGCAGAAAGCCACCGTACTGTAGAAGAACCAACATGAATGTAAGAAGGAAAACCAGTGACGATAGACTTGACTCCTACATGATCATAGTATGCTAAAGAAAGTTTTCATGATCAAATAATGTATTATTGATACAGGTGTACAAAAATAATTCCAGCCAAATAGCTCAGCGGATTAAAGTGCCTGCAAGCAGGCACAGTGGCCAGGGGTTCGATCCCTGGTGTGCTGTGCGGGTCCCACCCCCAGGGTGCACTGAGAGGGCAATTGAGACTGGGCATGGTGGCACACGCCTGTAATCCCAGCTCTTGGGAGGCTGTAAACAGGAGAATCTCTATGAGTCCAATCTAGTAGTAAGGCCCTGAACACCCTGTA
Organism: Octodon degus; assembly: GCF_000260255.1. NCBI lineage: Eukaryota > Metazoa > Chordata > Mammalia > Rodentia > Octodontidae > Octodon > Octodon degus. The sequence goes on from NW_004524579.1 coordinate 36,707,525, forward strand.
GACCCTTCCCTAAAATACAGAGAAAAAATAATAATAATTCAGTGGAAACTAATAGGTAACCCAAGAGTGAGAGATAGAGCTAACGTACAATAAGATAAAGATAAGTCCCACGTTGTTGAGAAAAAGAAAATCTATTATTTAATAGTGCAGCATAATAATCCCTTCATCTGGAGTGGATAGCAGGAAAAATGGATTAAGAATATAAATTAAACAGTTCACAGGCTACACATGCAATATTGTACCAGCAAACCTATGAAAAAATGGTTCCTATTTGCTAGGAAAATGCAGGCTAAAACAAAGAAACCTTGCTTAAAACCCACCGGACCGGTTAACAACAGAGAAAAGTAACACTCCTTGCTGGCAAGGAGGTGGTGAAAGGGTAGTCTCATAGTAGTACTGATGAAGATGAACATAAAGTGGCTTTATTTGTAGAGCCATGTACAGGATACATCAGCAATCTGTCTTACAAGAAAAGGTCAGCTGGGCTGGGTGTGGTGGCACACGCACATAGTCACTCAGCCCCCAGGAGGCTGAGGCAGGAGCACCACAAGTCTGAGCATATTCTAGGCAATTCAGCAGCTTAGACCTATCTTAGAAAAGAAAAAAAAAGATGGACGGTGTAGTTTTATGTGAAAGCCCTAGGTTCAGCCTTCAGCACAGTGAGGTCAGGTATCTCTGTATGCTTTTTGTCTTTCTTGTGTGAACTGCCAGCTTTTGCATCCTTTTGTCCTTTTCTTCCTTTGTGTTATTAATTAGGAGTTTTCTAAGAATTCTTTGTAAAATAGTAAATTTTACTCCGGTCATATGACAGATGTTATTCTCATTTGATTTGCTAGATACATTGCTGAATAGAAGATTTTAGCTTCAAAACTGTGCTTTTCAAATTTAATACACGTTGGTGTAGACCATGGCGTTTGGACCCCTTGTATGGGGTTGGCACGTGTGCCTGCGTACCCTCATTTCCTTTTCATTGCACGTTTCCCCCCTTCTCCTCCACCCGGCTCTTGATCTCCCTCCTTTTCTGAGTGCATCTGTAGTACATAAGATCTGTACCCCTTGTGTGCCGCTGGGACAGATATTCCAGGTCCCACTTCCTTTTCATCCGCTTCCTTGCCTGCCGGTCCCCCTCCCCGTCTCAAACTCCTCTCTATTGGAGAAAGCTCAGGATCCCTGCTTCCTATTATCTACCTCTTCTTTTGCTTTTTATTTACTTTTTGAATTTCTCAGATAGGATAAACTGCTTTGTACACCTGACTTATTTCACTTACCAGAATGGACCCTAGGAATGACCCAGGCTTATCTTTCCTTGTGGCAGAGTAGTAGTCTATCTTTTCTTTGGTGACTTTGAAAACTGGTAACTATTGTTTGTTTGTTTGCTTGTTTGTTTGAGATAGGGTCTCACTGTGCAGTTCAGGCTGGTCTTGAACTCATTCTGTAGCCCAGGCTGGCCTTTAACTCACAGCGATCTTCCTGCTCTGGCTTCCCATTATGTGTGTGCCACTACACCTGGCTGTAACAGCTGTCTTTACTGTTATTTGTTTATGTTACAGTAAGAAGGGGTTTTTTCCTCTTACTTCATTTTTCTTTTTTTTTTCTTTTGAAAAAAAAATAATAGCATGAAGGCAGATATTTGTTTCTGTAAAATTTTGTGAGTCTGAAAAAGCATTAGAATAAAAAGGAAGAAAAAACAACAGAAAGCGCATCAGTTATATTTAATAGTTACTTTAGAATTTTTGTTGTATTTGTATTTTATGAGTGTATATTTTTGTCATTAGCTTCATAATATAGGTATAGCCTGCTTTTCATCACATATGCCAGTGTGTGATATGTAGCATTAGATTTTCTGACTGGTCAGTATCTTATTTAATCAAGCACTATTAAGATTCCAGTTTTCATATGAGAGAGAAAAGACATTGCAGCTGTCTCTGTGAAAAAAAAAAAAAAAAATTCTGTAATTGGATTTTGTTCTTATGCTGCCTCCCAGGAAAAGGAATTACTAAGTCAAGGAATATTAGGATTAAGTACTTTTGGGTCCATACTAACGATCTCCTTTCCTGCAGTAGGCCAGCTTATTTTCCTATCAGCGTAGAGATGCCTTGAGCTCTGGACAGGAGGGGAGAGCCAGCCAGCCAGCCAGGACCAGAAACCCAAACTGGTGAAGCCTGGGAGGAGGGCAGGCTGCAGGGAGGTGTGGGCTGTTGTGGGGATTTACATTTTTATGATTGAGGTGTTGGGCTGTGGAGGTGGAGATTTGCAAGAAAGGGGAGAGGCTTGCTGTGGTTTACTGCTGCAGGTGAGAGGCCTGTTAGGGCTGTTGCAGTGGGCTGGGTGAGAGGGTGGTTGCCACCCAGGGTAGTTATGTCAGGGTGGAATGGAGCAGATGGTTGGGAATTTGTTTGGAGATGGGAGGCCTTTGGCCTGGTGGTGGGCTGAATGCAAAAAAGAGAAAAAAAGCAGTCAAAGAAATTCAGTCTGCAACAGTTGGCTGGTGAGAAGGCTTGGCTGGCGAATAGTGTGGACGCAGAGCCCGAATTTGGGTTAGCTCCCAGAGGTGGGAGTTGGGGTGTGAAGGTAATGAAGGAGCCTGAGGATGGAGCTCACAAGGACAGGCCACCTCCGTGGTTGGGAGTCATTTGCATTTAGATAGTCTTTGTAGCCTAAAGGACTGGAGGGTACCAGTGAGGTTAACAGTGTGTTCAGGATCCAGGATAACTGCCCTGAAAATTGAACATTTCCTAGATTAAGTACCTCCCAGAAGCTGGCAGGTTACAAATATGGCCAGGATGCAGATCTTCAGGTCGTAGGCTTTGAGCAGAGGCATAACGAAAGCTTGTTTACTGAATGGCCTTTAAAGACTCAGCAGGGCCCGGGAGATGGCTCAGTAGAATAAGCGCTTTCCTGGCAAGCACAAGGGCCTGAGTTCAATCCCTGGCTCCTCCGAAGCAAAAAAAAAAAAAAAAAAAAAAAAAGACTCAGCACAAGGGCCTGAGTTCAATTCCTGATTCCTCAGAAGAAAAAAAAAAAGACTCAGCAGACCTCCTCCTCTTCTTGGTAGACTCACTTTCAGATGAGAAGTTGCCAGAGACTGACCTAGGGTCCTACTGAATCAGGGACCCCTCATGTTGCCCTTTCGGCCTCCACCATTAGAAGACTATAGCCCACTTAGGAGGTCTGCTTTGCGACCTTCTGAGGAAATTGAGGGCTCTGGTATCATCAGCAGACCTTGCCTGGGTTACGTAAGGTTTTTGTCTGTGCCATGTCATCCTTGTTTTGTTCAATTTAATTCCTCCCCCTCTGCATGTCCTAGTTTCTCTTGCACTGTAGCTGGTTTGGAGCAAAACAGAGACTTGGTTTTTTTTCCCCCCTAAGCATTTGGATTATTTTCATTTAGTCACTCATGCTTCTTAAATAAGTAGTAGTGCATTCTTCATACTTTTTAAATAACTTTTGCTTTATTACAACATAAAATCTAAGTGGGAACCATCGACCTGTAGGTCCAGTTAGCCAGAGAGCTGCAGTTGGGTGCCATGTGATTGTATGTCCTTGCACTCCTTTGTGAAATTGGTACAATGCTATGATATTTTAGATGATGCTTGTATTGCTTATGGTGAACATTTATGGTAATTTTTACTGTTTTTTTTTAGAGCATGATTTTTGAAGGCTGCAGAGAATGGGCCAGTTCACTAAAATTTCACTCATTCACTAAAATTTTTTTCCACTACTAATTTCATTAAAATTTGTTAAGATTAAAAATATGCACAAACTACAAACATTGAACTATCTTTGGGCTCCATATTAGTATTCAACTTTTGTTCTTAAAAAGATGCTGTGCTGTTAGTCTTCATGCTTTCTCACTCCCTTTGGTTATGTTACCTAAAATTTATTTACCTTTCTAAATATGCTTTTCAGTATGTTCATTGCACATACTGAATGAGAGGGGCTCATTGTGGTGTTTCGTCAGACCTTCGCCCTACAAACCGTCTGATCTTCTAAGCACGACAAACAGTAGTGAGCACAGCTGCTTGGTCACGTGTACTAGGAGCTGTTCAAGGCTGTGCATTTTAGTGTATTAATATGAGATTATAGGAACATCGTGACTTGTTTTCCCTTGTTAGCTTCATAACTTGTATTTTTATTAGTAAGTTCGCTCCTTGTCGTGAGGAATGGGTACACATACATAATGGATCTTAATTTTTTTACATTATTTTGAAATCTGGATGAGAAAAGATGTAGGCGAGAATGCGGCAGGCTTTCCTCTGCTAGACTCCTGGGAGGCCCACTTGGTCAGTGAGGGTTCTGGGCAGGGACAATGAAGACTGCTATTTGCTACCTGCATCTGCCCATATTGTGTAACTGATGACCAGTACCCTCTCATTCATCAAATCCAGAGGCTTTTATTGTCTTGGCACCACACACCTCTTCAGCCTTTCCATGGCCCCTGACCCTTGACTTTCTTGGTTCCCTGTCCTCTTCTCTCACCTTTCCTTTTCCAGTTAGCTTTTTCTCCAAGATTAATTACATTTCCCTTTGATTTTTTTTCACCTTGGGAAATAGAGATAAAGCTATAAGTTGCAAAAGTGTATGTACTTAAGCACATAATTTTTTCCTAAAATCTGTTATCTTAGATGTGATCCAATCACTTGTATATTGTAACATGTTTTAAAATACTCCTGAGGACACAAACCTATGGACATCTATAATTTACTTTCTCTATGATTGAACATTAAGGTTGCTTGCAGTCTTTGAGTTACATTTTTGTAATTAACTTCTTGGTCCCTATACTTGACTGGTATCTTTGATTATTTCTCTAAGAATGGCTGTGAAATCCAAAGGACTACACATCATAGTTCACACCTATAATCTGAGCATTGTGGGAAGCTGAGGTAGGAGTAATAGGAGATCAAGACCGACCTTGGAAATTTAGCAATTTAGCAAGATCCTAACTCATTTTGGAAAAAGAAAAAAAGGTTGGGAATATAACTCTGTGTGAAGGTCCTGGACTCAATCCTTAGTACTGAAAAAGGAAAGAGAGAGAAAGGTCTCAAAGGGATTGTTATGGTATAGTAGGGATCCAAAAAGTATCTCCCAAAATGCCCAGAGTGTTGACCTTTGACTGCTGCCTGCTGGGCTTTTACGAAATGCTTGGACCATGAGGGCTTTCACGTCATCAAGTGGATTAATCCATTGATGGATCACCTCATAAGGAGATGGAGCTGAACTGGATGAAGTGGGCTCCAGGGCATGGCTTTGAAGGATGCACTATACTCCCAGCCATCTCTGGCTTTCTCCCTCTCTCTGTGCCTTCTGGCTGACAGGATATGACCACCCTTCCTCCACCACATCCTTCTGCCAGAGTATTTGTGCTTGCCACAGGCCTATAAGCAATGGAGCCAGCTGGTCATGGACCTAATCCCCTGAACCCAGGAGCCAAAATAAACCTTCCCTCCCTTTAAGCTGTTTTTCTCAGATATTTTGTCATAGCAGTGAGAAGCTGCTTAACACAGGGATGAGTTTAGATTGTAGACTCTTCATTTCCTTCTCACTGATAGCCTGCTTCTTAGGCTTTCTTCATTGTTCTGTTGCAGTAGACTGTAAGCAGGTTTCCTAATTATCAGCTTCCTCACTTTAGCCTACCGTACACTACAGCTAGCCAGTGACCCTGCAGTCCCCAGCACGTGTGTGACATTCTCATTGCATTCATCCACACGGCCTCAAAACCTTCTTCTGGATGCTTCTACTTGCTAGGGGAACCTGCTGGCACTACTCTCAGTTTATTAGAGCTTCCATGAGCCCCTTGGTGCTTCTTGGCACTGGGTGACATAGCCCAGCTCTGCTCTCTTCTGTAGTCTGCTTGTTCTAGACGTCAATATTCTTGATTTGCTCCCTAATCCATTCACTCCCTGCCTGTGACTTTGTCTTCTGTTTCTTTGGGAAAATAAAACACAAAGCAGCAACTCTCCCTTGGGGAAATACTATAACTACCCCGTTCCCTGACTTGATCCTTACTATCTGCAGCAGCACTTGCCCTTCCTTCCCTGTTGCCTCAGAAGCAGCTCCAAGCCTCTACCCTGAGCCCACCAACTCCCTGCCCTGCACTATTCCCATCCTTTTAAACCAGTGGTTCTCAAGTGGACAGTTCTCAGCTGCTACCCAGTGGGTAGAGACCACTGATGCTGTTGAACATCCTCAGGATGAGTATCTCCCTCACTCCTTCCTCCAACCAAGAATGTCCCAGATGTTAGTATGTGAGGTTAAGATGAGTTTGACTGATGCTTCATCTCTGACTCTAACTCTGTCTCTGTCTCTCTCTCTCTGTCTATCCATCCATCTCAGGATTGAACCCAGGGACTTCACATTGAGCTATATGGCACCATTTATTTATTCATCCATCCATTCATTCATTTAGAAGTACATTCTCACCAAATTCACTAAGTTGCCCGGGCTGGACTTGAACCTGCCATCCTTCTACCTCAGCCACCATACCCAGCTCTTTGTCTCTTCACTGTAGCCCAAGTATTTGCACTTTTCACATGGGGGTGCTAGGGAGATCAGGCTGCTGGGATGGGGCCAGGCTCTCCTAGTTAGTAAGGCAGTAAGGATAGGGTTAGTGGCATTGGATGGGAGCTGCATGTTGAGCTTGAATCTACTCTGATGCTAGTTTATGAATCGTGTGCTGCTGTGACCACACCCTGCTTTCCTTTTCTTGTCAAAAGGAACTAAGGGTCCACAGAGATAGCTCAGAGGAATAAGCTCCTGCCTGGCAGGCGCAGGGTTCTGAGTTCAGTCCCTGGTACTGGGGGACGGAGGAGAGGGGAAGAAACTGCACCGAGACTTATAACATTCCCTGCAAGTTCAGCAGAAGCTGATTCTTCAAGTCAGGTAGAAGGATATAGATGATAGAGAAGTAGATGCAAACCACTTCTTCAATAAGCTTCAGTACAGAATAGCAGGGAGAGTTAGAGTTGGAAAAAAACAAACGTTTTTCCTTCAAAAATGAGGTTTTTGTATGTATTTCGTCAAGATAAGCACCTTACTAGACAGAGAGGGGAGTAAGCTTCATGAAGTGAAGTGTATGCTTATGTGAGAATGGTTATTAATTAGAAATCCAAATTGTCTTCAGTTCTATATTAATACTTGGGATAACACAACTATTAAATTAGTGCATTGATTTGCTAGGATTGCCAGAACAAAGGACTGCAGCTGGATTCCTTCCGTGCCACATGTTCATTTCTTACAGTTCAGGGGGCCTGGAAGCCTGAGCACAAGGTCTCAGCAAAGTGCTTCCCAAGGCCATCTGCCTGAACTGCTGACACCGTCTTCTGGTCTTCCCTCTGCACCTATCTGTGCACCGACTTCCCCTTTACAAGAACACAGTCACCTCAGAGTCATCCTGCCAACCTTATTTTAACTTAATTATCTCCTTAAAGATTCTATCCCGAATACAGTCCCATGGCGAAGTATGGGAGTTAAGCATATGAACTTGGAAATTCAGCCCATTGCAGTTGGGTACTGCTTAATGGGAAGCGTTGGTGTTTATCTTTAAGGAAACAGGCAACTTGTTTTAAAAATGTATATTTTCTTATTTGGGTATTTTTTTGTAGTAAAATGTGATAATTTTTTTAGCCTTCCACCAGCATACGAATCTGATTCATTGTATTTTGGAATTCCTGCCCTTCAGTGTAGTCTGCTTGCTGCCTTTGTGCCCTTAGCTGCCGAAGACTGAAACCCTGGGGTATTTCTGTTGCTTTAAGCATGAGACAGAACAGAGCCGGCACTGCCTGCCTGTCTTGGTGAGGATGCGTTCTCGAGCTGTAACCTGGTGCCCACAGCCCCACCAAGTCTTCAGTTACCTTCGCAGCCACGTGGCGCTGCTGGCTCCCCCACAAGCTGTCTGCTTTCTGCCACCCTGAGCATCCCAGGGATTGAGCATCAGTGGGAACTTTAAGGTCTCCTTTCTAGGTTTTTCTCAGCTGGTCTGCCAGGAACACTGTGTGAAGGAACATGCTTCCAAGCTGGAGTGAAGGTAGAGTTAGTTTTTGCTCTGAGTGGGAACATTTCCTGCAGCAGCAGCGGGATGTGGGGCTGCAGAATTCCAGAGCAGGCTGTGCTACCTTCAAGAGAAAAGAGGAATGTATAATGCCAGCCACAGGCCACAGGGAGCACACACCTTTGTGGGAATTCAGTCAAGGGCAGTTGGGTTACCCCTGAAGTGAGGCTCCAGGCCCCCAGTGCCCTGGGTGAGGTTCTTCCAGTGGCCTTCAGTGCCTCTGATCACACTTGAAGGCACACAGGTACGAACTAGAAAACTGACCTTGCAGATCTGCTGTCTGGGGCTGTCTCTCCTGGCACCAGACCTGCCCCTCCCATTCTGTTGTGTTGTACTTAGTACTTTTCTTCCCACCTTTTAATTTTTTCCATTCTAAGAATTGCCGGGAAGTCGCAGAGCTCAGCCTGCCTGGTATGGAGGCCTGCTTTGGGGAACAGGGCAGACATTGTTAGCTGTAAGGTGAGGGCCTGAGCCCTCCTGGAAAGCTGCGTGCTGCTCAGAAACTGCTTCAATTTTCAGAGAGCAGGCGGACCAGGCATTTACAAGCATGTGACTTTGCTTGTACCCTGCCCTGTGATAAGGCCTGGCCTCTTCCCCTCCACACCGAGGAGTGGCCCTGGGAGAAGAGATGCTGTGGGAACAACAGCAGGTAACTTAACTGTAGGGTACTGGGAGAGAATTTCTGCTAACTATTGAGCTGGGTGGAGTTACTTAATCCTTGTGCTAGGGGTGGAGCTTGACTCAACCCCCTTTTCCACCAACAAGCACTTGTCTCTAGCTGTCATTGAGGTGAATCATCAGTATAAGTGGCACGCTCTAGGCATTCCTGCTCAGTTGTGTTAAAACTTGCTGGTAAACCACACACATCTGAGGACATGTGTGTGTGGATACTGCTTTGAAACACAAAGGGCAGGAAACAAAGCAAAGGAGTCCCAGATTTTCAGCTACACTACCCCTTTCCAGAGGGACACAGGCTCAGTTTTTTGTGAGCCTTGAAGAACGTTACAGGTAAGACCAAAGTTACTCTTGTACTTTCATTACGTCGAAGTGTAACGTCTTTTGGCACAGTTTGATTTTGTTGTAATACTTTTTAGATCAGTGGCATTACCAAAAATTTTCATTGTAAGTGCTTTTTGGTGTTTGAGATTAACAATAGTTGGCTATTTTCTTCCTCATTATATGTATAAAAGGCTGGTAGACAAACTTGAAAACAGTTGTGATTGGATCTCTGATTCTCTGTCGTTTTCTTACCTGTCTTGACTGTTTAGGAAAATGTAGTTTTCTTCCCACAAATGAAAGCCAAATGGTTTTATCTTTTTGACATTGATGGAAAATGTGGACTCTTTATTTTCTATGAATAAGTTGTTCTCTGATTTAGAAATTACTGGTTTGAGAGGAAATAATTTGTGTTTTCCTTGTGTTCTGTGTTAGATGTCTATTCTCTTGAGTACTTCTGACTGGGAAATTTCTCTGGAGAAGGAAATGCTAGTTGTATTTGTCTTTAAATGAAATACCCTCTTAGGTCACAAGATGTTTTGTGGTTCATGTTTGAATATTTTTGGATCGTTACCAAAATCTGTATTCTCTTCAGTATTTGGTTTACTTGATTTCTACTGTGTGTTTATTACTGTTGTTGTTTACAGGACAGAAATGAAAGCCCAGAACATATTCGACTGAAATTTCCCCTGTATGCTTCATGATGAACACGTGATTTTGTTTCTTTACTGTTTCATTTGACAGTGACTCATAAACTGTTAGCTCATGAGCAAGTGTCTGTCTGTGCATTGCCAAATCCTGACGTCGGCATACACAAAGGCCACGCCTTCATATTAATAAGCCAGCTTACTTTCAACAGAGCATTCCTAATAACAGTAAATGTTGATTAAGATTCCCGAAATCTGAAACAATGGAAATGTTTCAACAATGTGAAATATCAAAGCCTATTGTCAAATCTGAGTTATTCTTTTAAAAAAGCACTTTCACATTGAAAAGTATATTATCTGTATTCATTTGAATTCGATTCTGTTAGTCAAACAAAGCAAACAAGTAAACTTATATGAAGGACTGTTTAAATGTGAATGCAAGGTAAACTGTTGCTCATGGGAATCTGAGATGATGATACAGTTATGAAGGAAAAAACCCCAAGATTTTCATTTAATTAGAAGAGACAAAAGAAATAAGGAATGGTTATCAGTCATAGATTAAGCCTTTTCATTGCTAAATTTCATAAGAATTAGCTTTTCAATTTAAAAAGGTTTCTGAGCCACATGTTACAACTAAATGTACATTTATAAACATGTTAAAGGTGTTCTCTTGTCGCTGTGAAACACCATATAGCAGAGACACAAAATGAATAGAAAAACAAAAGCAGGAGCAGGATTATCTGAATTTTCCCCACGAAGAATATGAACAGTGTATTCCAAAGTACTTTGTGACTGCGTTGATTGATGATAGGACATTCAGATAGCATCTCAGAGGTCATTGGTGAAACAGAAGGCTTTTCTGGTGGAGGGTTGTTTTAGGAAGGGAGAGCTAGTTTGTTTGTTTCCTTCCTTCCTTCCTTCCTTCCTTCCTTCCTTCCTTCCTTCCTTCCTTCCTTCCTTCCTTCCTTCCTGTTAGTGTTGACTTCATCAGTGTTTGTTTCTTACGCCTTTCCCAAATGGATGTGATAAAGACACTTCTATCCTTCCCTTCACCTTGATGGAAATCCTTTCCGTGCTGTGCCTGTGGGGGCTGGGGATGTTACAGTGTATGAGTTCCGTAGAGGGCCTCCCTGCTGCAGGTGGCCCAGAGCAAGCTTACTGAGTTCTCCTCGGGATCCCAGAAGCTTCTGAGGTCATTCACCTAAAGGTCAGTGGCAGCAACGTGTCTTCCCAGTGTGTTCACAGTCTATTTGGATTATGTCCCCAAGGGCTCTGAATTCCCTGGAGGGGAGGGTCACTTGGCACAGCTCCCCCAGAAAGTTTTTGTGCACGACCCACTTTTGTCAGTACTTTTCAGTACAAGGTGCATAGAGGGGCAGTGGGGAGCAGGTGGGCAGCTCCCGGCTGTGCCCCACACACCAGGCAGGAGACTTTGTTTCCTACTCCTCTGCAGGGCCAGGAATGTAGATCTTGTGGACCACCCCTTCATGCCCTGCCTTGGTTACCCAAAGAGGAAACCCACAGTAATCATGGGATCTGGTCTGATCCTCATGAGCTGTGTACTTTCTCAGCTGACACATGTGTGAGCTGTTTACTCATTGTAGTAGTTGTTCCTGCAAGAAGGTTAAATGTCTGACTCCTGATTGACATCACCTCTAAAAACAAACCATTGATTTTCTTCTAGAAAAGTGAAGAATGCATTGGAATCTCTGGAAAAGCACATGACATAACACTTCACAAAAGCAGTTAACAGTGAAACTTCAGACTAAGCGGGAAGGCTGACCTTTGATAGTCAAGTGGAATCAGTGGGTTTAGTAGAAATCAGCTCTATTTTCTGTGATGTAAGCTGTCTTGCTCACTCTGAGCTTACTCATGTGGCCTGCTGCAGCCAAGAAGATCACGTGTGCTTACAAAGCTCCTCCTCTGGCCAAGATTGGGGACTCAAGTCTTGTCCTGCTACCAGAAAGCATGTGGTCAGGGATTCTTAGGAAGAGGCTGCTCCACATCCTGGGGGTGTAATCTTCGGAAGCCTTTGCCAGTGAGGGGATTTGAACCTTCCAACTCTATGAGCAGAGTGGAGAAGTTTATTTTGGCAAGTATCTAACACGCTAAGTAGACAAACTTGAGACTGGAAAGGAAGTCAGACTTCATTATAGAAAATCGCGTGACAGGCTTGAAGGCATTGAAAAATATGCTACTTTTTCGCTCTTGTTTTGTTGAGATTTCCAGGGTTGTAATTAGATCTAATGTTACTCAGTGAGTGATTTATCTGAGCAAGAAGTGAGATTTCTCTTCGAAACTGTCCTGCCCAGTGTTATATTTGGGTGACTATTTACTGTAATTCATTGAATAGGTAGTTTAAATCATTTGCTTTGTTCATTGCTTAAAAATAATTTGTTTTATCATTAAAGATACTTGATGTGTCGCGTTATAGACACTGAAGAATATTTTTCCCCCTTATATGTGTCAGGATTTTTGTTAAGCTAACTTTTTTTTTTTTTTGTGCTGTAGCTCAAACCCAGGGTCTGCAGCTTCCTAAGTGTGTCCTCTCCCAGTGGACTGCACTCTCAACCCTGAGCTGACCTCTTTGCAGGTTCTCCCCCTTTTTATTCTTATTTTCACAGATTTATTTTAAAGTGTATACACTTAATAGCATTGTAACATTGGCTAAATAACATTTATCAAAGACAATTGAGATTTAATTCATGATTAATCAGAATAGAAAAGAGATCTTTTAGTTTTAATAGCTATTTTCTTTTTAAAATTCTTTGTATATTTATGGGAAGTCCCCCACCATAGGCAGAGTGGTTTTCCTCATGTGAGTGCCAGGGCAATTATCTGTGTTTCTGAGGAAAATACAGAATTACATAGCTGGAAAGATTATGAAAACTGAAGGAGCTCAAAGAATGAGCTCAAAAGGGTGTGGGGGGTGACAAGATGCAAGTCAGGGCTCTGTCAGCTGTGCAGAACCTGAAGTCCCTGGAGATGATGCAGTCTTCCTCTGCAGGAATGTTACTATTTAAATTTGATTTTGAATATGACACAGGACTGAAAGTTGGATGACAAAGCCAGCACTGGTTTAGCAATAGCCAGTTAAGGGCGACTGCACAGCGAGGTACAGCGCAGCAGAGTGGTGGCGCAACCCACAGCCCCTCCCTGGGCAGGGAGCCAGCCACCTCAGCCTCCCCATCTGCTCCAAGTGCAGGCCTCCCCATGGCCTCCTGTAATTGCCTAATTCTCGGTCACACCCGACTCACAGTTAAGTTGCTTTCTGTTGCCCTTGTGTACATTTACATTGGGTTTTACTTTTTTAAGGAGAAGAAAAAAGTGTAGGTTTGCAACAATGTAAAAAGCAACTTGGAAGCTCCAAATCGAGATGCAACAGCTAGGGGCTGTCGCCTCCTAACCTTAAGGTGAAACGCATTCAGCATTCATTTATTTAATAAATATATATTAAGCCCATGGAGGCCACTCCCCAGTATAGGTTCTGGGGAGACCAAGTGCTTATTAGGGTCTGGGCCCGTGACCTGCACAACTGTCTGTGGCCACCTGCACCTCTGCCTACAGGGAGCTTTAGACTAGTAGGTCTGAATAATCATAATATACTAAGTCCAAAGATAATAATCTACTTAGAGATAGTGGTAGGAATCATAAACAAAGGAAATCAGGGAGGAAATAAAATAACAATTACATGAGTAGGTAAGATATCATAGGATAATGCTATTCTGTTTTCTTCTGCACAGTAGCGCTTGCGATTGTCCAGCACGGCTGGTTTTGATTAGAATGTAAGTTATGAGTGACTCTAGATTAGTGGTAAGAAAGCTTACTTTTAGAAATATTTTTAAATGTTTCCACAGAAAACTGTGGCAGGCTGGGCCTAGCAGGATAAATGGGCATTGATCTCAGAATGGAATGAAAAACTATTTCCTGGAAAAGAAAATTCCCGGGCCGGGGAGATGGCTCAGTGGAATAAGCGCTTCCCTGGCAAGTGCAAGGGCCTGAGTTCAATCCCCAGTTCCACAAAAAAAGAAAAGAAAATTCTCACTCATCAGAAGTTACTCCGGTATCAACAAATCAATATTGTGCTGTAGGAAAATCCCTGCCTAGAGAAAGCCCTAGAATGAATGAATGATTCTGCTCTGCTAGGCATGTGGTAGTGTAGATACATAGGCAAAGAACTGGACTTGTGCCCGAATGCCAACAGCCAAAGAACTCTTTATCTTCTAGTTTTACCATTTGCCAAATGGGATTGTATTACACTAAATGACTTCCAATACCAAAGCTCTAATTTGTCTTTTCTTCTCAAGTTAAAATTTATTACAACAACCTGGTAAATTGTTACTTTGCAACTATAGAACAAGCGCTGAGGGAAAGAGTGAACGTGAATCCACTACATGTTCCTGAGACACAGCCCATTACTTCCTGACTTCTGCATTCAGGACTGCTAAGATGAACAAAGTCATCTATTCTGAGTTTCTCAAGTGACCATGGCATGAACTTCTGGGTTATGCGCAGGGAAGAAGACTGTAATCTAAACCTTAGTAGCTCCCCAAAGACAGGCTCCAGGGCTAGAGTCAAGGGGTGGTCCTGCCTGTCAGCTCTTGGACACCTGTTCATCATCTGATAGCAGCCAGTCCACATAATGGAATCATGATATTTGAGTAGCAGAGCCAAAAAATGCACTGGGCCTTTCTTACTCTGGAGTGCATGCCATTAGTTATGTGGCTAACCCCAACAAAACGAGGCAGCTCATCCTATATTTTATGAAAGGAACAGCTATTATCTATTTGTCAACCTCTTCAGTGAGCAATGTCCCATTTCCTTGAAGATGCTGCCCTGGTGGCCAGCAGCTGCCTCCGCACCAGCACTGGTCTCCTCGATCTGTGTCTGCCCTCTTTAGTGTGTTCATCTTGTACCTCTGTGTACTTTACTAATTTCTTTGTATTGTTTACTGCATGTACCCTTTTGCTAGAATGAAATCTCACAAGGATAAGTAAGAGGTTTTCTCTGTCTCCATCCCTGATTTTCAGGTACTTGAAATAGTGATGCCCGATACACACATAGTGGGTACCCAGGGAGTGTGAAGTGAAAGGAGAAATGAGGGAAGGGACCTCCACATAGCCTTCCTGCAGATGTTCATGGGGGCTTCGTGGGCCCGTGGCACACTGGTTTTCAGAGCTGTCAATAATGTGCTGGAGGTGAGCTGCCTCTGTTAACCTTACCCACCTCTGTGCATTAATATAACTGAAACAGGTGGGTGGCTTTCGCCACTTGGGGGGGTGGTCAAAGTCAATTAGACTTCCCTGCATGCTTTTATAAAGGCAGGAATTGGGCTGGCCAGATATTTCATAGGACTAAAGAGCCTGCTTAGGCAGAGCACAGCGGCTGGGGTTCAATCCCTGGTGTGCTGTGCTGGTCCTACCCCCGAGGTGCACTGAGAATGTGATTGAGACTGGGCCTGGTGGCATATGCCTGTAATCCCAGCGCTTGGGAGGCTGGAGATAGGAGGATCACTACAAGTCCAGTCTATGCAGTGAGACCCTATAGACCCTGTAGACCCTGTCCTAAAATACAAAAAAAAATACAAAAACAACCAAAAAATATAGGAATACAGTCTTACTGTCTAAATTTGTTTCTCTTTCAACTCTCAAGAATAAATCCTTTCCTTGCTAATGAAAAAAAAAAAAAAATACAAAAAAAAAAAAAAAAAAAAAAAAAAGATAAAGGCAGGAATTGCCTCTATTATAGAGTGGTCCGTCCACAGGTTGGTGGCTTTGTGCTGCTCCTTCAGGCCGTCTATAGATGTGGTAGATGCCTTCCCCATGGTGGATTTTTTTCTGCCTAATTGCCATTCTGGTTTTGTGTTCACATGTTGTAGTTACATGTCCTGCTGCAGTTTTACTTAGCCTTAATCCTTTATTAATGGGCTCTTGTTCAAACTCCCTAAGAGCAGATTATCCTTCACATTCAGTTTTTGTTCCATTGTTTCAGTTATAACATCAGAAGAAAAAAAAAATGAAGTGAGGATTGTGTTTGTCTATCCAGTTGACTCCTGTTCTTGCAGTACTTTTAAACTTTAAAATAATGCAAATGACCATGGCACAGAATATGGAATGTGCGTATTTCATGATGTAAACAGTAGTATTTTCCAGTTTCTACCAACCCTGAGTTTTAGCCCTCCCACATCACCCTGCTGGCCTCCGTGCTCAAATACCTCACGTGCCCTAGGCCATCACTGAGTCATGTGAAACAGATCCTCATTGCAGACCCAGTGAGTTACTGGAGTGTGGTACAGCTGACCAAGACATTGCTGTGCTTGCCACGAGCTTCCAGGCTAAGCAGAAAGGGATGATATATAAGTGGACCATTGCTAGTACTGATAGACTTCTGCTGACAGGAGCGGGGCTTGGTAGCCAGGACAGCCTCGCAGAGGTAAAAAAGCTTATCATTAAGGTCATGTGTAGGTGAAGGGGGACAAGGACATTTCTAGTAGAGGAAAAAGCATGGTGTCCTCTAAGCACGTCAAGTCAAAGTTGCTCTACTTGGCTAAATGTGTAAGACACGCAGGAAGTGGCTTTTCAGGGTAGGCAGTACCAGAGCTGGCACAGAGATTTTATACCGCAACAGTTAGGACTTTATGTAGGTTATAGAGAACAACTGCAGAGTGAGTGCCATATGTTTGGCTAAGAGATTCGAGTTAATAATAGGCTGCATTAGTAAGCTGTACAAAAGAAGAGGCTGGGGCTTGCTGTGAATTTTATCTTTGAAGTAATTTAGTGATGGGATTCGGATGGCCAGGAGGGGACTCATGAGCCCGCCTAGTATTCAGTCTGAGGCCCTGACTCAACGCCAGACTTGACCACCACTTCATGGTTAATAGTTGTGGAGGAAGGTAGGTGTGTGCTTGAAGGTAGGGGAGATGGGGACCATGTGAGCCCAGCCTGGGAGAGCTAACGATGAATCTTCCGGGGAGCATCCATGTATAACATGGCGATGTGGAGTCTGAGTTCTTTATAAGAACCCACGCAGTCTTGTTCACCAGCAGCTCTTCCCCAAAGGAGTCGCCATGTCCCAGTCTCCTTAGAGCCTTACCACTCCCTCCAGCAGTTTGCCGTCCCCTTGTGAGCTTTTGGCATGCACGGCTTCAAGGTGCACCTAACACCTACAGAATCAGCATCAACCTACAGTTTAACCAGATCGCCAGCTATTTCTACACATACAAAAGTGCTGGACCAAAACTGTTTCCATACTATAGACCATCTTTACTGACTGGATGGAAGGAGGACTTTTTTTTTCTTCTTCTTTTGGAGTCTCCATGAACCCCTTTCCTTTTTAGAAATACTTAAAATGATAGAATATAAGATAGAGTGTAAATTAAATTAACTATTGATAAGTGGTATTTGGGCAGAATGTGTAGTTGTCCACACACAGTTAACTAGCTCTTCCGTATAAATGGTGAATGTCTGCTTATGGGTTTGTGCTCACTGATAAGGAGGCCTCAAATTGCTGTCTTACTACAGCTGTGTTTGTGTTCTCCAAAGAGTAGGCAAGCCGGGGTGCCTCACATGTCACCTAGCTCTGTGCCCTGAATGACCCCATGGGAAGCAAGCACGTGTGTCTGGTAACGCTGCTGTATTCCCAAGTGCGCCGACTCGATGTCACTATCATCACTATTTTGTAGTGTCTTGTTCCACGTCAGCTGTGCGTTGGAGACTAATACAGTGACTGTACGGTGACCGTGTTCTCACTTTTTTGCATCAGAGCTGTATAAGAGTGAGTTTGGTATGTGAATATTCACATCTGGATGGAGGCTCACGCATCTTTATTTTGAACAGTAATTTTCTCAGGGTTGGCAGAAACTCAGCCATATTTTATGAAAACATAAAAAATGACATTGAGAACTTAAGCAGCTAATTTTTATTTTTTTAATTGACATTTTGGTTTTCAGTGAGCTGTAGATCCATTTTTGTAAATGCACTCTTCAGTTTATAAGTGACTACCAGCAATCTAATCATGGTTTCTGGAATTATTTTTTTCTACATAGATTAGTCTTCAAAGATTTATATTTCTTTTAGATTTGAATATGTAAGCTACTCCTCCCACAAGGGCATAGCAACTTCGTTTCAACTAAAAAGTTCACGATTTTAGAATAGCCAAAGTGGTCCACGGTTTTAGATGTTGGTAATAGGATACGTTATGAAACTTTTTTTCCTTGTTTGTTTGTTTGCATTTTTCTGTTTCTTGGCACTGGAAAATGACCGTATAGTTCTCATACTGTGAAAAAGTGGTAGGAACTGAACAAGTTCAAGAAAATGTGGTCTAAGTGGAAAATACTCTATATGTGGTTACTCATTATTATTTGTGATAAAAGTGCTGAGAATCCCAAATTTGACAACTCAGGCAGGATAGTGTTTGTAAACGTGTAACCCTGGGGACAAGTTGGTGTGTATCAATGATTGGAAAGAAGTCAAGCAACCAGAATCTATTTTTTTAAAAAAATGTATTTAGTACAGTGTCTCACTACGCAGCTCAGACTCATAGTGATCCTCCTGTTTTCACCCTCACCAGTGCTGGGATTAGAGGTGTGTGCCACCACACCCAGTCTCAGTGGCCTGCTCAGTGCTCCCAGCAATGGTGCAGGCCCTTCCTATGGTGCTGGGGATTGAACCCCAGTCCCTGCACTTGGCTGTCTTGCCAGCCACAAAATCCATTTCTTAAAGACTCAATTTTTGTGCAGAGTTTCATAGAAAATTCACAGGAGTCTCAGATATGAGCAGTTCCCTTAACTGACTTGCAGCTGGCAAGAGAGTTAAATATTTACCCTCTTGAAAAAAAAAAAAAAAAAAAAAAAAAAAAAAAAAAAAAAAAAAACCAGAAAGTACATGATTAGATAGAAAGGAATTGTCTAAATAGTCATGACTGCAGGAATTCAGAGAATGGGGCTGGGAATATAGCTCAGCAGCACAGGCACCTGAGTGGCAAATGCAAGGTCCTGAGTTCAGTTCCTTGTGCCGAAAAGAAAGAGTTCAGAGAATGGAAAACTTGGTTATGAAAGAGTGGTTTGCCGTGGGGAAGATGATTAGGAAGAAGCATGCTGGCTATCTGGAGCCTCGATGAATGAAGAAGGGAATGGAAAGGAAGGAAACCTAGGATGAGTGTATAACTGTGAGGAGGAGATACTGGGGCTGAGGGGTCCTAGATGGACATATTTGGAAGACCAAACAGATGTGGCTGTAACTGGCAAGTGCTTTAGGTTGGGTGCTCTACTTACTGCTCACTAGCGATTCAAAAGCATAGAGCGAAGGTAAGAGGAAGCCCCCTGTGTTCTGTTTGTGAAATGTACTGGAGGTCTGAACTCCACAACTGTTACGAGAGAGTACATTTTGTTCCCAGGACATTCTTTTAAGCTGTGACATGTGCTATTTCTTTGTAGTTATTTAACTCTTTCTTCTTCAGGATTTTAGAGATAGAAGAGACACACATATCTGTAAAACAAAAACATCTAGCTAGCTAGCATAGATTGTTAGTACTCAAACATACACTCTTGCAAGGCGCTGTGTGCTTGTGTGACCTATACCCTGCTTATGATGGTAGGACCAGTGCTGGGTTCTAGAGATACCCTACTATATCCAGTTGTACTTTACCCAGTATTTTAAGGGAGGATTGGAAAAGACCTGGGTGCCCAAAGACTTCTATCAATTTAACTGGGTTGAAACCATCAAGAACCAAAAGCCTAAGGAACCAAAAATGCACACTGAAGGAAAGATGGCCTTTGTCTAAACGGTGCTACAAAAATTGGGCATCCACATGCAGAAGATTCAGTCTAGCCCTGTATATCTCACCATATACTAAACTAAAATAAAAATGAATCAGAGATCTAGATGTTAAAACAAACAACCTCCTGGAACATAAAATAGGTACAGCTCTTGAAGACATAGGCATAGGCAAGGACTTTCTGGACACAGCCCCAAGTGGCACAAGAAATAATACTGAGAATCAACATATGGGATGATATCAATTTAAAAAGCTTCTGTAGATCGAAGGAAACAACCAACAGAGTGAAGAGAGAACCTACAGAATTGGAAAAAGGTTTTGGCAGCTAGTCCTCTCTGTATAACATGTAGAGTATATATGAAGAACTCAAGTAATTAAGCACGTCCCAGAATAAAAGACCCAGTAAAAAGATGGGCAACAGAAATATATAAGCACTTCTTAAAAGAAGTACAAATGGCCCATAAATGTATGAAAAAGATACTCAACATCGCTGGCCATCTGAGAAATGGAAATTAAAATTACACTGGGGGGCCACCTTACTCTAGAAAGTAGCTATCATAAAAAATATAACAAATGCTGGCAAGGCTGTGGAGCAAAAGGAACCCTGCAGTCTTGTTGGTGGGAGTCTAAACTAATACAACCACTTGGGAAATCATTATTGAGATTCCTCAAAAAACTAAAAATAAATGTTCCATTTGACTGTGAGCCATTCTCCTTCTTGGTATTTCCCCAGAACAGTTAGCGTTGTCATACTGCAGTGACATATGTGTGCCCATGGTTCTAGCAGTGCCATTTAGAATAGCCAAGCCTTGGAAATAATTTATGTGCTTATCAAAAACTGAATAAGAAAATGTATTTATATACAATAGAGTAATATACTGCCATAAATAATTATAAACTGGAGGCATTTGTAGATAAATTGATGTACTTCAGAATTGTAATACTAATTGAAATAAAGCACACACAAGTTTAAATAGTACATTGTTTCTTTTATATAAGAAATATAAATAAAGAGAAAAATAAAAGATCAGATTGTTTTCAAGTGGGAAGAGGAAGAAGAGTGGAGGGATAGGAGTAAACAAAGAATTACAGTGTGCTGTGCACGTGGGCAGACTCCATAATAAATGTGCTCGTCACATACTATAAACATGTACTAATAAATAATACCATTAAATTTAAACAGATAAAATTGGGGAAAAGAGAACCAAATATCTTTCCTTTCTTTGATGCTTCAGACATAGGAAAATCTCCAGCGTGTTAAGCTCTGTAGACGCAGGAAGGAGTTCGTTGTTTGTGGTGGGGGTAGATCAACCACGATTTTCAACGCGATGAGGGCTTCATTTCTTTTATAAACTTTCTTCTTGGTACAGTGCCTGAGTATATGCGTTCTGAATGCGAGTGCCTGCTATATATTTATCTGCCTAGCTGAGAAATATGTGCCCTGTGCCGCTCGCCCCCTTAGCCTTGTAGCAGGGCTCTGTCAGAGGCCACCCCTTGCTCTGTTGATCATGACACTGGCAATACAATGGGTTTCCTCTTGCTTTTTAAATTGCATTTTACAAAGTCTTGCAGTGATAGAGTGAAGCGCTTGGTATAACAGGAAAGTCCTCTTGTGATTTGTTTGCATGCTTACAGACTTACAGATAAAACTTTTAAATTATTTTTCTGAGAGTTGAGGCAAGACTTTCATCTGTTTGCCTTCCCAAAGACTTCCAGGATTTCACAGGCACTTTCAGGTGCAGGCTAATTGTGATTGGAACGCGCGAAGGGTTGGCAACCCGGGTAGATCCACAGCCTTTTATCAGCAGTTCCAACGGCCAGGAAAGACCTAGAAACTACACACGTTCGTGTGGGTTTGCAGGAAATCTGTTTGCGAGCAGAACCTGATGTGAAGAGACTTTGAAAGTGTTGTGGGCTCTCTCTCTAGTGCTGATTGAAGCTGTTCATGCATGTGGCTGCACAGATACCAACGTCTGAGTGTGGTGCCTGCGCCAGTCCCTGTGAAGATGTTACATATAGTTGGAAAAATCACTGAGCCATCTTCCTAAAATGAGGGGAAAAAATCAGACATCTATATCAGGTTTGGCCCAAAAGGGTTTCTAAAAAAGGCTGCTGAAACAAAGCACCAGGAGCAGAGTGGCTAAAAGCAGAAATTTGCTGTCTGATAGTCATGGAAGGCAACATTCTGAGATGGTGGTATTAGCAGGGGTGTTCTCTCTCTCTCTCTCTCTCTCTCTCTCTCTCTCTCTCTCTCTCTCTGTGCTCACGCGCTGTCTGTCTCTTTCTCTTTCTCTTTCTCTTTCTCTTTCTCTTTCTCTTTTTCTCTCTGTCTCTGTCTTCATCTCCATCCCCTTCCTTCCCTTCTACCCTCCCTCCCTCCCTCTCTATATCTTGCGCTCTCTCTGTTTCTCTCCCTTCTTTCCCTCTCCCCCTCCTCCTCTCCCCCTCCTCCCCCTTCCCTCCCCCACCCTAACTCCCTCCCACTCCCCGCCCTCCTTCCTGGCAATGCTTGGCAATCCTTGGCTTATATAGATGGATGATTCAGTCACAGAACTATGTCTTCCCTGAGTTTTCATGTCATCTTCCCCCTTTGTGTCTCTGTTTCTATGTTCAAATTTCCCTTATGCATAAGGACACAGTCAGTGGATACAAGTAAAAGCGAACTGTGGTCTGAAAAGGAATGAGTCTTCCAAATTAATTGTTTTCCCTCACTGCTCTGTTTAGATAATAAGACTGGATCTTCTGGTGGTTCTGTCTTTAAGAACTTGCCTCCTTGTCTGGTGTGACAAAGCTGAGTGTATGGTGCACTTTGGCATCAAGTTTAGCATCTTCTGTCTTCCCAGTGTTGTCTTCTCCTGGATCATGAGGAAAGAAGTGAAGCTATCCAGGGAACTGGCTTTCAGGATCATAAGAAAATAATTCTGGTCCTTGGGGTGTGTGTGTGTGTGTGTGTGTGTGTGTGCGCGCGCACGCGCGCATGCGCGTGTGTGTGTCTGTGTTTTAAGCATGAACAAAGCCATCTTTTAAAAGACATGTATAATATAAACAGTTGAGAATGTATCCTTGGACTTAAAAAAAAAAAAAAAGCAAAGTTCTACTTGGTTTGACTTCTGTGATGGAACAAATGAGCAGGTCTGGTAACTCAGTCTCCTACCAGGCTCTCTGAAGGACAAGTGAGTTAACATGGTCGTATCTCGGGAGTTTTCTTTTCGTCTTACTTCCTTTAAGACTGAATTCTTGAAAGGCTCCTTGGACAGATAATTTTTTTTTATGTGTTGTGCAGGTCCTAACTTGCTCTTCTCCCCCTGGTGCTGACTGATAAATTATAATTACAGATAAGAGTTGTAGATTGCTCTTCCTATGACCCTGGTAAATGTGTGTTGTGTCAAATAACCAGGTTAAGCCCTTCAAGAGAGACAAAGTCCTTGGAATTCCATGGGCTGAAGCTGACCCTAGCCCCTTTCCATTCTCCTTATTGAATTGAGTGAACTCATTATGCTGAATCCTGGAGAAACCAGGAGGGAAAAAGGGCTTCTCGGCCCTTCCCAAAGTGGGGTGCACAGGTAAGCCAAGTGCTAGAGATGTATGTACCTGGGAGCCTCTGAAGTGGACCCTCTGGGATTGAGCACAGCCTTCCATATGACTTCGATGCCTGCCTTTCAGACCTTCTGTTCCAAAGATTGCTCCTCTCCCAGGCTTCCTCAGTCACCTCAGCTTCTATGGCCCTGTGTGTAGCACCAGCATCCTCTGATGCACCTGCAACCAAGAGCTTGTGTGTGTTGGAAGTGGTTCTGTGCTTATCCTTTTGTACAGCTACCGCCAGAGAATTGGTGCTTCTAGCGCCTGCAGGAAGGGAGCCCTCCTTAGCTACATGGAAGAAGACTGCGCAGAGGCTCGTGAGACAGTAACAGGACTGGTGTGGAGCATTGCAGTTCCTCCACAGTAGAGCGCTCTCACTTCCTAGCTTTTTGTAGGAGTAGCAGTCTCCGTGACACAAGACTTCACATGACAACTGCCTATGCACAGCATACGTTGCCCTCTCTAACCTAGATGATTAACAGCTTTAGCAAGTTTCCTATTTTTGCTAGAATGTACAATATTACTCAGAGAGTAAAACAAGTGATTTTCAAGGAACTTCTTTAGAGATGATTTAGCATCAAGGACTCATAATCATTTAGGACCACAGTTGTTAAAACCAGGCTGACCAGCCTAGATCCATCTCAGCCAGCCCTGCTTTCTCTTATGATCGGAGCCTGGAGGGACAGTAGCTGGTGAGGCCACGGCCCTCTTCTGGTGTAGGTTGTACTTGATACAGTGTTTCTCATGTGGCTGAAGTTTCTGTAAGGCCTATTACAGATCGTATATTAAGACACCGTTCCTTTATACTATGAGGACTGATCACAGTAGCGTGAACTTTGTTGTTCCATTTCTAATCTGAGAAATCCATATCTTTTTATCTGTAAATGTATTGTTTTTGGTTTTTCTCATACTGTAGACATTGAGCTGACATTACATATTCCCCGGATGTATGTTTGCTCTGGACATGGCTGTGCACATGTGTTCTTTCATTCCTGAATTATGTTTTTAGAGGATGTCCCTTCCTGTAAAGCCTTGTCGATTCAATTTGGAAATTTGGTGATTTTCTTGATAGTAAACAAATCCAGACTACGCTTTCTCATAAATATGCATAGGAGAATAGCACATTTGAGGCCTCTGACAGAGTGAGATTTTTGACCCACACCCCTGCGAAGTGATAATGCAGGAAATGCCGCATGCCTACACGGTGCTGAAGTTTCGCTTCCTTGGCAGGAGCTCCCGTACAGAAATCCTTGCTGTTACCTTGACCGTGAGGCTTGTGCACTAAGAGGACATTTGTATGGGTATTAGGTTAAGGAAACCGAAACATACCCCTGGTCTCCCACTAGTGTACAGTATCATATACTTTTTTAAAAGGTTCTTGGAGATGTTTGCCCTGTTACTTAACTAGGAAGCTATTAAGTCAGAGATTAGTGTTAATGTTGCAAATTACCTTTTGCCTATTCTTACTTTACTGGCACAAATAAGATTTTTTTTTTTAAGTTTAAATTTTCTAATTGGCACCATCTATTTTGGACCATATTGGAACTAGGTGTGTCACTTGTCAATGTTGGCATCCCAGATAAATAATGATGCATCTGTGTCACTTGGAAAGAGGATGAGAGTAAAGAAGCAAAGTAGCAATGATCTCATTAGTACTGTGATACAGTGATGCATGGCTTAGTATATTTATACTGTTGTAATTTTGCTTTCTTCTATAGTTGTGATAGTACAGAATATTTTATTCCTTAAAGCACAGGTGGCTGTCAAGTTTAACATTCATGTCATTTAACAAATATATAACATACTAAGGTAATTTACTTACATGCATACGTGCATTCTGTCCTTGCCATTCTCTTCCCTTTTTAAAAAAAAAAAATTAAGGTTTTAAAACTTTGTTTAAAATCTGTTTTAAATCTTTGGCACCTCAGGGAGTGGCACTGCACACTGGCAGGTGTACCTCTGGACAAAAGGTGGGCTTTGGAAGCAAAATGAGGTTCAAAAGTTGGCTTCACGTCCTTTTATTGTCTTCGCACCTGTGAGGTGGGGTGCTGGACACAGTTGGCTTCTCTCTGAGGTCGTGGGGATGGGAGGAGGCAGGTGACTAGATGGTGCCGCACACAGAAGGTACTTAATAAGTGATACTGAAGTTATCACTGCTGCTCACAGTTTCCCCTACATTTTAGATCACCTTAGAGAACCCATGTGTAGACTTCTTAATGTATAACAGTGTGCCAGCTTTCATAGAGACAGATCTGCATCATAAACTCTCCTTTTTGTCTGTGACGTCCTTGGAGGATAAAAGGCAACTCTGAGGGCAGGATCTGCATCCCTTTGCCTTTTCTCCACCGTGGTGTGTACCAGATTTCTTTGCACATGATCAGCTCTCAGTGACTTTGAGAAATTAAATCCATTGTGAAAGTTTTCAAAAATATGTTAAATTTCTGGTTTTTATTGCCTTAGAAGATACTGACTCTCTTTGGCTATATTAAAGTTTTAATAGCATAAAAAGAAAAGTATCATGCATGAAGAAAACACACAGTAGGTGGACTAAGCACCTGCTTAGGCAAGTGCAGGGTCCAGGGTTCGATCCCTGGCACCACATGCCATTCTGGCCCTGCCCCTCAGCACACTGAGCCAGCTGCAAGACTGGGCATGGTGGCATGTGCCCATAATCCCAGTGCTGGGGAGGCTGAAAACAGGAGGATCAGTACAAGTCTGAGCTGCATAGTGAGGCCCTACACGAAATACAAAAAGAATAAGAGAGACAGACAGACAGACATAGACAGATAGACAGAAAGACAGAAGAGCAGAGCAGAGAGCAGGGCAGAGAGCAGAGCAGAAAGCAGAGCAGAAAAGACATAGGACATAGTGGACTATGTTGATTTATCATCATAGGCAAGTCACTGGCTGTCATCTTTTGCAATTATATAGATATTGTAGTAATGCATAGGTAAAATTTGGCTCTTTAGTGACTTACAATATGGACACCAGAAGAGCACACACTTGGATTGAATGGACATCTTTTCCCCTAACAAACTCCTTTTAGTTGCTTCGCGAGTTGCTTCTTATATGCAGAGCTAGGAGACCTGTGCATGTGTGTGTCAGAGATGAGAGATACGCGTGCAGTTGTCCTGGCTGCCGGACTCGCTGTGATCTAAGTGTGGGACTCGTGAGTGGCTGGTTGTGGATGTCAAGGAGGGTGTAGGGAGGGAGCCAGTCCCGGCTGGACACTTCCGGAGTGACTATGAAGACTGTGGGACACAACCAGGGTGTGAAAACCAAAATCATAGCTAATGTATCTTAAGAGTATTTTTTTTTTTTTTTTGGCAAGAAAATGACTATGCTGTCAAGTTTTCATGCCCTTTATAGCTAATTAGGAGAAGTATAGAAATGAATTTGCATCTACTCTGCCCTATTTCACTTTTTTTTTTTTGTATTTTAGGGAAGAGTCAACAGGGTGTTCAGGGTCTCACTACTAGATCAGACTCTTAGTGATTCTCGTATTTAGAGCCTCCCAAGAGCTGGAATTACAGGTGCATACCACCACACCCAGCCTCAATTGCTGTCTCAGTGTGCCCTGGGGGTGGGGCCTGTATGGCAGGCCCAGGGATCAAACCCCTGGCCTCTACCCCTGCTTGCAGGTACCTTAATCTGCTGAGCTATTTGGCAGGCCCTACTTTTTTTTTTTTTTTTTTTAACTTACATGTGTTACAGATTTTCAAACCAATAATAGGTGATTAGCAATGGTTGATATATTATCTATTTTATTTATTGTTTATTACCTATCTGTTGCTCAGATTAGCAGATATCATTATGTAAGATTGGACATATGGTTGGATATTACCACTTTTGCTCTTATATTTGTTGGAAAAAATCACATATATTTAGGAACATAAGGACCCATTGACCATATTAGTGATGAGTGATACTTTTGAACACATTCTTCATAACTTTCACTAAGTTTTGAGTGCTGTAAGAGATGTGCATATTATTTAAGAAATTCTCAGCAGGCATTTGTGGAAGACAATTTTCTGGGTAGGAAAACTATGCAAAGCCACTTTGGGTTTGTTATTGAGGACTTGATTGGCAATGAAATTTCAGGGTCAGTGTCTCACTGATTAGTAGATTGTAATTAAACGTGTGTATAAATGTTACTGGCATTTCTGTAATTTTTGTATTTATAAAATTAGTACCTGCTTATAGTGGGAAATTTAGAAAACCAGTAAAACCATAAAGGAAATCAATATAATTCATAAGCTTATCATCCAGAGAGAATGACTTTGCACTAATTTTTTATGGTAAGAAAGGGATAGCAGAATTTTTAGATTCTGCTTATTCTTTAATATTATAACTGGAATTTCTTTTTAAAGTATTCTTTAAAAAATATGGTCTTAATGATTTATAATATTATAGCATATGATTATACCCTAATTTATTTAATCACTTCCCTATTGCACCAGTAGGTTATTTCTGGCTTTGTTTTATATGTGATGTTGTAATGAGCATTTTGACTGATAACTACTTACTCACCTCTATGATTACTTCTTTGGGATTAATTCTCAGGAATAGATTTGCTGAGTCAAAGGGCATTGTCTCTTTGAATGCTCTTGATAGCTTTTCCTTATTACTTTCCAGAAAACTTGTAATAATTTGTTCCTTTCAGTAGGAGAGTGTTATATTGTCTGATTCTCTTTAGAATGTGTTACATTGCTTTCAATCTTAGATAATTTCTGAGATTGAAAGCTTCAGGTTCAGTATTATTGCATGTCTTCCTGTGTTTTATCCCTTTTCACACTTCCTAGTATTTGCCCCCTTCCTTGACTGTATTTTGCAAGTGTGATTTATTGAGGCTCTAAGTAATTTGTGTGCAACTGATGATAATAGTAAAAATGACAAAAAGAATGAGAAGACCTTCAACACAACAGATTATCATTTAGCAATACAGACTTACTGGTGAAACTTTCTCTGGGTTTGGTGCATGTCTCAGTGTGTCAGATAGTGACAATCAGTTTGATTTATCTTCCAGTTGTGGAGAACCACACACTGACCTTTTCTCAGACTGCCTTCAACAATACTGGGCACATTCCTTCCACAGAGAGAATGACAGTTCCTTCAGGTGTGGCCTTACACTCCCCCAGGAGCCAGATCTTTCTTAGCATTCTTCTGATGTGCAAGCTTCCTGGAAAAACGCCTTATAGCTGGTAAACAAGGCAGTGTCACTGCAGCCCAGCCTAGATGTGGTCTCACTGCAAAACTTGCCCAGTTCAAGGAAGCTTCTGCCCTCATCTCCCTGACCTACCCCCTGCAAATATGTGGATCTCAGTGAAGACTATTTATTTGGACAAAAATGAGTAAATAACAGGTGCTATAAAAATACAGAACACTTCAAGATATTAAATGGAGTTGGTCGGGCACTACTATGTCCGGTTGGGCTGTGCTTGTTTGATAAAACAGGCACAGAGAAACTGTGTGACATTGACATTGCCTAGACAAAGGAGCCAGGAAGTGAGCTTTGAAAAGCTAAGACTTGAGCCCTGAAGGGGCCACCTGCCTCTTGTGGTCTGAACCCAGACTGACTCTTTTCCTTGAGTCCCCACACTGCAGCCTGGCCATACCTTAGTGCTCAGAATCCCCACTCCAGCTCATTGCTGGGCATTTATCTCTTCCTGGAATCCCTTCCCTGGAGCTTGGCCTTTTCTCTCAGACTCCTCTCTGGCAGTGGTGCCCAGCAGAGTGACATCATTTGGGACACAGGATGAGTGCAGATAACCAGGTCTAGGGTGAGGCCAGGAACCCAGATTCCTCGGGACCGCTGGCTTGCATAGGTCAAGGACTTCTGCTGCTTATCCTTGCATCCCTGGGTTCTTGACATTCTCTGTCACATCTGCATTGCATTTCTTTGTGCTCCATTCAAATTTGGTTTTGTTTCTGGCGCTGTATCCTTGCCTGACATATAGTAGAACTTGGTAAGCAGAAGGTCGTTTGAATCCTAGTATCAGTTTGTCGTCTCCTTGGAAAGGCTGAAAGGAAGAATGCGAGGCTTTGGACTAAAGGTTTGCAGACTGGAGTTTTTTTTTTTGTTTTTTTGTTGTTTTTTTTTTCTGATCCACATTGTCTTATGAAGCATTGAGCTTTTTGCATAATCATATTAATGCTATCCCTGAGTTGTATTAAACACCAGCCACTAACTAGGTTCCAGGAGTAAATTGTTGTAATGATGACCTGTTGAACATCCCGACCCAGATCTCCAGAAGGCTTTGGTACCTGTGAATAACAGGGAAGCACATACTAGTTAACAAGCTGTGGTTGGCCAGCACCTAGCTTTGCACTGTGTGGTAAGTCAGTGTCAAGTCAAATCAGCAATCAAAGCAGAAAGTAGGGACTGAAAAGAAGCAACTAGAGAACCTCAAATGTCTCCAGGGAGGAAGGACAATATCAATTGCATATGATCGCTGTCATTTATAGGTGCATGTACTCTGTCATGCTGTGTTGGGTACTAGTGTTAGTACATGATTTTCTCTGTTCCTTCTAGTAACTCTGTGAGTTAGGCATTGTCAATCACATTTTATTCACGAACTACCAGAAGAATTCAGTCCCAGCAGAAAAACAGGAGGGTCCTGAGAGCTATCTGAGCCACTGTTTGCCTCTCCCTTTGAGTTTATGCTGTCCTGGCTTTCAGCCAGCTCCTGCACCTTGGCCTTTGTTTCTTTCTTCAGACCATATTTCCTACCAGGAAGTTTCTTGACCAATCTTCCCTGGGTTGGTCATACCCTGGTGTCTATCTGGGTGAGCTGTGGAAACATTGTATCCTCCGACATGCCTTCCTCTTTACAGCTGTGAGATTTTGTCCTGCACTGAGTGACCCTTCCCACACTACAAGGGCATGTGTCACTTTGTGAGCTAAGGAGGGGTTACAAAATGAGGTGAATGAATGACCAAGAGAAGAATGTGGACCTTATTATAATAGTTCCCTATTGCAGTTATATAATAGCCAGCAATCATGGCATGATATCTGAAGGGTATAAAAACTAGAGGTAACAGCAGAACTTATGGTATTCCCTATAATGTGAGATATGTGTGGTGTGGGGTGTGTGTGTGTGTGTGTGTGTGTGTGTGTGTGCATACAATTTTCAAGGTATACCAAAGTCTGTCCTTGAGGGTGCCTTGAAGTTTCATTTTAGCAATAACTTGGCAGTTCGAAATTTTAATTTCCATAGTCACAAAATTCTCTTTTCAAATACTGTCTACAGTAGTGGCTGTTCAGGTTGTGGTTCTGGGATCAGGTTTGTCAGCAGCACTTATAGCTGCTAGGACTACAAATTTTACGTTGCCACTACACAGTTCAGGTTTGGGCATGGATCCTCAGAGATCTGTGTTTGGCCATGTTCTTCTTCTTGTGGTTCTGATTTACTAAGACCCAAGCACCACTGACTGAGAAACTGATTTTGTCTCATGCCCCAAACCTTAGGTTCCCCGCTGCTGGCTCGTAGCTTATCTTTTCCTGAAGTTGAGAGTGTCCAGATTAGAATTAGGTGTATCTGGTTAGATGTTTTTGAACTAAACCAACGCTTACAGTTTATAGACTAAAGGTGAAATTGATCGATAGTTTTTCGGTACTATTTTTCATTTGCCTTCAACTTTTGATTTTTTGATTACTGGTAATCTGTTATGATCAGTAAAGAAATTCATGGCATATTTGTTGTTTGATATAGCAAACAGAAATTAATATAGTTAGCATTTTATCATAACAGTAATCTGTTGTCTTTAGAAATAGTCTGAAAATTGCAAAATAAGGGTCAACAATTTTGGTATAGCCACTAAAGGATAACTCAAATTGGCATGAAACTAATGTGATGAAGTGATAGGAATAAATTGTCAGCTTTGTGTAACTAGATGAGTAAAACTGGGGCATTAACTATATAAGAACGCTTTCTATAATTTTGCAGAGTCTCTATTGTAAAACTTGTCTCCTGGTCCCCCTTCCCCCTTCCAGGACCATTTGACGAGATTTGAACTATATCAGGGTTTGCAATATTGGAAAACTTGAGTGGACTAAACTCTTCATTGGTTGTCTACACCAAGTAAACCTTTCAATCTGTATCTTGCTCAAAGATTTCAGTTTCTCGGGGAAAGTATTATTAAAGGTAGTGTTTTGGGCCAGCCAAATAGCTCAGAGAATTAAAGTACCTGCAAGCAGGCACAGGGGCTGGGGTTCAGGCTCTGGCCCTGCTGTGCAGGGCCCCGCCCCCAGGGTGCACTGAGACTGCGACTGAGACAACATGGTGTTGCAGCCTGTAATCCCAACTCTTGGGAGACTGTAAATAGGTCGATCACTACGGAGTTCAATGTAGTAGTGAGACCCTGAACATTCTGTGGACTCTTCCCTAAAATACAAACTAAATAAATAAATAATGATAGTGTCTTACACACAAGGATTTCTGGGAGTTGTAGTCAGGAGACATAGATTTTTAGACATAGACTAATCTGAGGCTGTATAATCTTGACCTTGGGCTTTAGTTTTCTTTGGTTTTGTTGTTATTGTTGCTGATTTTGTTTTTTTGTTATATTTATTTTACCTATAAGATAGCAGGTCTTGCTTCTTTCTTGTCTTTTTTTTTTAGGTCTTGGTTTAAATAAACAGTTGTTTTACTTTCTCTTGAAAGAAAAATAATTTTTGCATATACAGTGTAAATAAGATTACAAGATGTAAACTAAAGTTTCTAGCTAGATTACACAAATGTGAACAATTTTTTATGTCTCTGAATAATCTTTCTTATAATCTTTTCAAAATCTGTTTATAAAGTATGATGGCAGGTTAGTGATTTTGAATGAATTGTAAAGAAGATCGTCTTTAAAGTCAAAATGTTAGTTTCTTTTTGTTTTTAAATAAATATTGGCTCTGGTTGATAGAAACTTTTTTCAGGGTATATGGACTTGTTCAAATGTTATTTCTTAGTTTATGGAATTAATGTGAATTAAGGAATTAATATATGTTTACATTTTCACTTAGGTTTTGCTTTCTTTTTAACAAAAAATATAATCCTACTAAATCTGAACTATTTTCTTGCAGTGATCCATATGTGAAACTCTCATTGTATGTAGCAGATGAAAATAGAGAACTTGCTTTGGTACAGACCAAAACAATTAAAAAGGTAGGTTGCTGTTTTATGAAAATTTATTTAAGCTATAATTTAATCAGATTAAATTATGAATTTTGGCTTTGTAGAAATTCCATTTGAAGAAAAAGATGGCAGGATTTTTTATTTTAAAATATTTAACATATTTATTTGTTAAGCATCTGCCCTTAGCAGGTCTAAAAATTCTCCCAAGACTGAAACTTTTCCATAACACCGAAGATGTGAATCATTTCTGGTTTTTTGTTAAGTGATGGCAAAAATGATATTGTGAAAACAAGACTTGCTACAAGTTATTATTTTTCTTACAAAGAATACAGCAAAATAAAAATTTGAGGCTGTTATTATTCTTCATAATAAAATTTATAATGATTTAAGGTGCATTTATTGGCGTTTGTGGAATTGGTAGACACCAAAGGAGTTGGTTTAGTTTCAAACCATGTTACCAAGGAGAGCAAAATACTTGCTTTTGCTGTGTGAAAGCGTGTACAACATACTAGCAGAGCTATATATGTGTGTATGTTTTATTTTCTGAAGTTTTATGTGTATCATTTCATTAAATTTTAATTTCCATAATTATTGTTTCTTGATTTGCCTATCACCATGTTTTTTATACATATATAAATATATGTAAATATTTTCTTCATATTTCAGAGATTTATTGAAAATGCATGCAATCTATCAAAAGCATTGTTTTCGTCTGTGTTTTAAACTGACTTGTGGGTTACTGTTACTTTTGCTCACTGCCTCTGGGGAGGTGGTGGATAGTCCAGCACTGATGCACATTCCTGGGCA
This sequence comes from Octodon degus, assembly GCF_000260255.1. Lineage (NCBI taxonomy): Eukaryota > Metazoa > Chordata > Mammalia > Rodentia > Octodontidae > Octodon > Octodon degus. The sequence goes on from NW_004524579.1 coordinate 36,740,497, forward strand.
GCATGATTGCTTTAAATACAGCTCTCCTGCTGCTGCCCTGCCCATGTCCCAATCCTTGGTCAGGTCATTTTGTTTAGGGAACAATCATGCAATGTGCCCTCCGCCTGGCATTGAGACTGGCATTAAAAATCTGTTTTGCAAACAGAGGCCGGCGGCATTGGCTAGTGGGAGGGAAGACGCTGGCGGAGCGGGGAGGCCGTTGTTCCTCAGCTAGGCGCTGTCACTGCTCTTAGCATGGAGGGGCCGGAGGGTCCTGGCCACCTGCTGGATTGGAGCCAGGAAGCCAAGCCGCACCCCAGGCGCTGACTAGAAATAGCACCATGTGTTTCCTTCCGAGGGGAGGCCCTCCTCCTCCTCCTCCTCCTCTCCCTCCTCCTCCTCCTCCTCCTCCCTCCCCGCGACCCGTGCAGGGTGTTGCTCCTTCTCTAGGCTGCCAGCCTGCTGGTTAGTATGTCTGTGCCGCCCTGCGGTCGCTGTCGTCTTCCTCTCTTTGTGGCGCTGTGCCGTTCATTCATTTTGTGGTCTCTTGTTGTCGTTGGCTTCCCTCGCCTGCCCCTGCCCAGGGAGCTGCCCTCCAGGAGGCTGTCGCCACAGCACGGTGGCCTGCAGCCCGGCCGGGCCCGCCCCTCCTCCCTGCACCACCACCCTGGCTCCATTCACGTGCAAAACTGTGAAACCCCATCTTTATTTTAGGATGGGATTCGCTGTGGCTTTGTGGATAGGACATGTGCTGATTTTTTAAAAATACCAGTTCAATGTTCCATGAATTCTGTGTTGTGTGTTTTCATGATGCTCTACGTCGATTTTTATTATTTTATGTATTTATTTTTACTTTACCCTAGTAAAGGAAATAGGCTCAGAAAGGCAAATATCATTTTGACTGAAAAATATCTATAGCTGTAGGTGAGGTGATGGTTTTTCAGTCTCAAAAATTTTACCTGTGGGTCTGAATGTTTTTGTATGAGTATTGTGCCAGTGGGAATGCATAAAAGTACATGTATGTGTTTATTTGTAGAATGTGCTTCATCTCAATTTTGAAGAATGTTGGGCAGCCTTTGTTTTGTTTGCTAAGGACAGAAGTATTTATGCTATGTTCTTCAAGATATGTATTTAAATACATTGATAAAGAGATGGAGGGAGGAACTGAGGGAGGGAAGGAAGGAGCGAGGGAGGGAGACTGAAAGATAGATGGCTAAGTATTCCTTAACCTGATTATTTGGGGGAAAGAAAAAGAATAGTTCCTTTTTGGTTATAACCAGCAGATTTTTTTTTTCTTTCCTTTGTATAAAATCTGATCATCAGTGTAGTTTTTGTTTTTCAAATTTCAACATGTGTATAAAGATTGAACACTGTTAACCTTCCCCCACCGACTTCATTCTTCTGCAAAATAGATTTGTAGCCAGCAGAGAAAAGTCCACAGCATTCACTTCCTTCTTCACAGGACACTCACATCAGTGCTGAATTCTTCAGGAAAAAATTTTTTTATTTTCCTTATTATAAGTCTCTGGTGTTTTTCCTGCTGGTGATAGCGTACAATTTATGGTTTCAAATCTACGAATCATCTGTTTCATAAATATGCTCCTCCCCCAACTACTTGGTTTATAGAATAGTCTCAAGCAATTGACGAACTGCTGCTTTTATTGCCATTTTTAGAAAATTTTTTCTAATCAAGAAAAATTTTTAAACAAGTATAAAGACTGTATTGTACCAGTAATTGTTAGTTTCCAAGGCTATAAAAGATATCACAAGGTGATTTCTCTTCCAGACGCTGAACCCAAAGTGGAATGAAGAATTTTATTTTAGAGTAAGTTTTTAATGTTTTTGGTAATTGTTACTCCTATCTAGCTCAACCTATCACAATAAATTCAACTGGAGGAAAGCTGTATCATTTTTTAAAATTGAAGATTCCTTTTAAGACAAGAAATATTTCGGTAGCTTCCTAATGTGTCCCAAGTTTTGGAAGAGTGAGAAGTGGCCACAAAATCTGGACTATTATATTTGTGGGGGAGAAATCTATTTAAAAGAAACATTAAGTGGACCACAAGATAGCCCAGTGGACTAAGCACCTACTTAGGCAAGCACAGGGACTGGGGTTTGATCCTGGGCACCACAGGCCCTGCTGGGCCCACCCCAGGTGTGCTGAGCTGGCCACCAAGACCAGGGGTGGTGGTGCATACCTGTAATCCCAGCACTGGGGAGGCTGAAAGCAGGAGGATCACTACAAGTCTGAGCTATATAGTGAGACCCTGTGCCAAACCCATTTAAAAAATCATAAACAAATATAAATAAAATCATGGATGGCTTAACAAAGAAAAGAAACATTAAACATAACCAGTTATGGGTCTGGAGATGCAGCTTAGTGGCAGCTCTTGCCTAGCATACCACAGCTCAGGGCTCAATGCTCGAGCATCCCAAAAAAGAGGAAAAAGAAAACCTACCAATTCTGCTCCAGTTTAGGGTGAAACTTTGTGTTATTCAGACATTTAATATGTCCGTATGTGTGCACTTCTATAAAAATACTTTTGGAACTTAAAGCCACTTAATAAGGTAAATTTTCCCTACTCTTACATAGTTAATATCCATAACAGGGTTATGTAGAAATGGCCCAATACTGTACAATAGCTGGCACTTCTGTTCAGTGAGCTTCTGTGATTGTCACTGGGTTTTGTTAGCAAAATTCTGAAGATACTAAACTGCTCAGCTATTTAATTGAAAGAAAGGATTTTTTTTTTCTCTTTAAAATGAAAAAAAGAATTGTGTAACTGCTATTAAAAATGCCTGTGCTCCAGAATACCCCAGACTGGCTGCGGGCACACATGCCCGAGGAACAGTATGGCCACGAGGCCCCTTGTGATTGTTCCTGACCTCTTCTTTTCGATTGGGATAGCATTTTATTTGTTCCACACTTGGATAACTATGTCTTGCATCTGTTTTCTATTATTTTCAGAGCTGAAATACAGCACTGATATTTTAATACTTGGTAGATCCTGTGTTCAGCCTCCTCCAGATGTATTTTAAATTACTCCATGAAGACCTGACAAGTGACTGGAGGCTGAGAGGTGTGACTGTCCCCTTTTAACTCTCAAATACAGCTTTCTTCTTGTGGAGCTCCAAGTTATTTACTTTCCTTTCATTTGAACCACATTTGGGTGAATGTTAGTGTGCTCAAAACATTTTCAATGATTCTTGACTATAGATGTATTTAAATTCTATTTTTTAAAGATCTCTTTATTTCTTGTACCAGTTTTTATGGTGCTTACTGCATGCTGCAACCTCAGTCGGTGGTACAAAGTGTCTTCAGCAGGAGACCTGGGTCAAATCTCTGGCTTTACCATTTATAGTCTTTGTGACCCTGGAAAAGCCACTGAGGATTTTCAGTCTCCCTGGGTTCCTTGTTTCTCATAAAGGAAAGGGGAGTCCTTGTGTCCCTGATTTACATGCAGTAATAATGAACCCTTGAGACCATGTCTCATGAAGTTGGTTCTGATACCTGAGTCTAGATGATGGTGCATGAGCCAACTCGGTGACGTCTTAGTAAAGAACAAGAAGCAAAAGTCTATTGAAAACCTATTAATTCTGAGCCTGATCCCACATTACTAGAACTAGGTGGATCTTTCTGGTTCTCGCTGATGGTTCACAGGGTAGGGCCTGGAGTGAGTAGGCCAGAACCTGTTTATATCCTGGCTTCCCAACACACATGTTGTGGGCTCCTGGGCCAGGCACCTCTTTCCCAGAGTGTCAGTTCCTCATGTGTGAAATCGAGGTGATAGCTACACATCACAGGGTCTCTGTAAGGATTAAATAAGATCAAGTATGTTGATCTTTAACAAGGAGATAATGCCTTAAAAAGTTATAGTGACACATAGCTACTCTTCGTGTTTTCTTAATTTTTGTTGCCACTATTAGTAGTAGCAGTAATAGGCCTAGGAAATTATTCTCTGGCAGATCCCTATGTGAGGATATGCAAAAAGGATGCCTGGTTTTAGTATATATATGAATTCTTGGAAGTTCTTTGGGATTATCCTTTATTATTCTAGTAATATAGGTAAGGGCCTTACCTTTTTCTGATATACCAAAATATTAGGGTGGAATTATATTTAGTAGATTTTATTTAGTAGGTGCAAATTTTATTTAGTAGATGCAGTATGCCAGAAAATTAGGTTAATTGTTCCTATTATGCAGTTGAGTCAGGTATGTTATAATGCATTATTCTATTCTGCCCCTTAGTTTTTCAAATGATTCCTGTTCAGTTTTAATATAATATGTATGTCCTTTCTAGGTAAACCCATCAAATCACAGGCTCCTCTTTGAAGTATTTGACGAAAACAGATTGGTGAGTCTTCGTTTTTGAGTTTTGCTTCATTTTTTAAACATTGAATTTTTAGGGCTGAACCTTCTGAAGCTCTGTCTGTTGGTTGCATATGCTCAAAGAGAGGCCTGCTTTTGTCCTACTGCTAGAGTTAACCATTCTAAAAATATCTGTGTGTTTATAACATGGAAAATTTCTTTGAATATGTATGTAATTTTTTATTTCAGTTAAGATTATTGAAAGTTACTGGTGATAATCTTAGTCAGGATGTTTATATTCTGGTTTTGTGAATACAGTACAATAGGCAGATCTGTAAAGATGCCATCGGACACATAAACAAACCAATGAGGAATTTTTAAATCTAAACCAGACTCTACTTCTGTGATCCATTCGGTAGCAGATCTATGGTAATTCTCTCTGGAGAAATGTATTCTAACAAGTATATAGGAAATACACTTAGCAGGTAGTTAAGCTGTATTTTAAAAATGGTACCTTCTCAAGCGAGATCCTTAGTAAATACTTTCGGAAGCAAAGATGGGGCTAGGAGTAGAGCTCAGAGGTACAGTGCTTTCCTGGCATGTCAGATCTCTTGATTACATACCAAACAGTGAAAAAATAAAAAATCTTCAAGTTTTGATATAATCTAGTTGAGTTACCCAGGCTGGCCTTGAACTCAAGACTGCCTTACCCTCCCAAATAGCTATGATTATAAGTATCCTACCCCACTCCTAGCTGAAACTCCATTTTTACTTTCTTGTTAGATGGAATGAGATTCTGCTGAGGGATCAGTTCTTGCTCTTACCTTACCCAGTGATGCGAGGCATAATGTTTAGGTTTGATAAACCAGTAATTCCTGTAGACATAGAGTCCTCCATACTCACCTATAGTCTCTGATTCATTAAGTATAATAACGCGTGAAGATGAGAAAAGGGTCACAAGTGAGGAAAAAAATCATGCCTTTTTTCTTGTGTTTTAAGTTCATCATTCCATTATTATTATTTTTTTTTACTAAGAGAAATCACTCTTTAAATAAAAGCTGCGCATTTCCGTGATCTGAAATACTGACTGTACTTGAGATGACTTTGTCTTGGATCAGAAACTATATTTCCAAACCAAAAAGGGCTTTGAAGGCAAAGCTTTTAAGAGCTTCTGTACGAATACCAACCTTATCCTAACAATCTCACTTTATAATAATACTAAGCCGAACAATCTCACTTTATAATATTAATACTAAGCTTCGCCACAGGCCATGCGCAGTGTTGTTACTATGCAAAGAATGCTGCTGGTGCTGACTTTTCTCTTTGTTGGCTGTTAATCCAACAAAGAGAATGCATGATGGTAGAAGTACTTGGAAGTTCTAGCATTAAACAAGCTGGCTTTCATTTCATAGAGGTCAGTTTTGGCCCTCAGAACTCATGCTTTTAGAAAACATGTTTGGATTTATGTAAACACAGGGTTAATCCTCCACGCCCTCGATTCTAGAACTATTGACAAAGTCATGCTTTGCAGATTTTAAATAAACTTTGTGTCACTTGTAGCAGATTGGTATTTTATTTTTTAACCTCCTTCTAAATAAACCTTTCTGGTAAAAGAACTGATGTTTCTGGTTCATAGAAAAGAATAAGTTTAAAACACATAGAATATTTCCAAGTTAACTATGAATCCGATGACAAGTTTTTGAATAGGAACTTTTATTTCTTAGGTCCTTTTTGGCTCATTGCAAACATAGGAAGATTCCATGTTTGCATCCTAACTGTGCTATGATTTCTGACTTCTTACTGAAAAACAGCTCCAGGCAACATTTCTTCAGTATGGTATTTAATTTAAATCACTCAAAAGCCACATGGACACCCTTCTTATATTTTCCTTCCTTTTGCGGGGAGGGTTTTTTTGTTTTTTTTTTTTCTCCTACCTGGCATATGAGAGTGAATGTTTTCTCCAGCTGGGTTTCTTTTTCTCTGGTACTTCCATGTCTGACAATCATGTTATATGTGAGGTCCACACACTCCTTTAAAAATAAGAGGTGTTCAGAGGAGCAGGGGACCAATCAGAGGCACAGCTGGCCGCGTAGTAAGTTTGTGCTCCCCTGCGCCTCACTTCGCTATTTTGTTACTTGTAGATCATGGTCTAATTATTTCCCATTAAAGGGACACTAATTCTGTGGGGCGTGTAATCATATTTATAGCATGTTTTATTAGTTTGCATTCCCTCGTGGTAGTGTAGTGATATCATAAATAACAGAAACATAACATCTGACACTTATGAAAGGGTTTCCCCGTCATCCAAGCTGTGTTTTCCTTGTTATTTGCTGTGGTGGGTGAGTGGGGCTGTACCAGTGTGTGTTTGTGTTTAATGCACTGGGACCCTGGCGGAGAGTCCCATTGCCGTGCGTACTTGGGAAAGAAATGTCCCGTGAATGTAACACGGGTAGATTTACAGCAGCAGGGCTGGAGGTGTGTGTGCTGCCTCAGTCAGCTGCATGAGCTCCCTGCTGGGCTGCCCCTTTCTGACAGAGCAGCAGCAGCTGGGAAGGTGCTGTTTCAGGCTCTTGCTGTTTAAAAAAAATGAGAGCGAGAGGGGGGAAATTGCAGTAAGTCCACAAGCTGGCATTGGAGGGGGAGCGCGCGGTCATGTGGTGCTGGCCATCCTACCCTCTGTCACGGTGTAGATGAGAGCTTTTTGCTCTTATCCAATCATGCCTGGAATGCCGCTTGCCACTTGGGCTATTTCTGCTATCTGTCGCTCTTGGTGCCGCAGTGCTAACGGTTTGGCAGATGGGACACTTTTTCTTGGAGTTGGTGTCTTTGGTTTTTGACTTCTGGCAGTGCCGGGCTTGTTGTTGCTGCTCGCCCTCTCCCTCTCGGCCCCCCTGGTCACCATGGCCCATCGGCTTCGGTTTCATTTTGGCTCTGGTCGCAGCAACACAGCCCCCGAGTCAGAGATCCTAGACCAGGAGAGAGAAGAAGACTTTTTCATGGCATTCCACACCCTCCCGCGGCGGAGCGGCCCACACCCCTTCGCCCAGAATGGAGGGGAGGACGGTGGCGGCCTGCAAGAAGGCGTGGGCGCGCTCAAGCGCAGCTCGTCCATGTTCATCCCGCAGCTCCTCACCAGTATGGACGCCCGCCCCACACGCAGCTCCTCTGTGCAGATCTCCCTGCAGCGCAAGGCAGCTGACGGTGCCACTGACGGGTGCGGGCCACCCAACGGCTCTGAGGACCGGCCTCCGAGCGCCACCGCCGACCTTGGGGAGCAGGCCACAGCCGCGACCCAGAGTGCTGTGCGGGCGCCCTCCCCAAGGGACACCCCCGGGAGCTCCCCTCCGAGGGCAGCCCGGGACCCCCAGGTCAATGGCACGTGTGACTGGCGCTTGCGGGACCCGGGCTTGGCAGATGGCTCAGAGGAGGCTGTCCCAGGCCTGCGTATCCAGCACCGCGCCTCTAGCGCAGACATGCGCCAGGTGCGCCTGCTACAGTTTGGATCTGACAGCCAGGCAGCCCAGGAGCCCAGGCGCTGGTCCCTGCAACATGTTCCTGATGCTTCCGGAAGCTCTGGGAAGCGATGCTTTGTCTTCCAGTTGCAGCAACCTCATAAAGGTACACCAGGGCTGGGCAATGACTTCAATTTTGGCTTCACTGGCACAAAGGGTGACAGATTAGTGAGGTATCCCCGCATTCGGCTGGAGAGGAGCACTTCATACCCTACCCAGCCCCGAGTGGGCCGGGGAAGCCCCACAGAAGAACGTGGAGTCCCTGAGATGCTGCCTCGGACAGGCAGGATGGCTCCTGAGATCCGCAGGACGAATTCCATGGAGAGGACTCCACAGGGCCAGGGGTGCACCTTTAAGATCAGGCAGGATCAAAATGCGGGTCAGCAGCATTTCCGGATTCTTGTAACTCGGGAGCCTGAAGAAACTCCCCAGAATTCTGAGGAGAATGGCAAGAGTCCTGGTTCGCCAGGAGTGAGTGCTCCGGTAAGTCCGCATGTTTATGAGTGCAAGTTGCTGAGACCACCATGGAGTCCCAACTCAGAAAACTTATTCTGCATTGTACTTAAAATATGCTTCACCCTCCATTCTGGGAGTTTCCCTGCTTCAGGCTAGTGAAACCAATGTCTGGCAGCGTTCTGGGACAGTGATTTGTGGTCCAGAGTTTTGGTAGAGGTCCACAAAGCTAGGTACCCCTTCAGAAAATGGTTTCTTTAGATCTTCAAAGTCAGAGATCTCTGTCTGTTTGGGAAATCTAAGCAAAACACACATACACCCTTTTGTTATTTTTCCTCCTGAATAAAAGAATTTAAAAAATTTATTACTTAAAATTAGTCTGCCAAAAAACAAGTAAGTGCCCCAATAGGTTGATATGGGAAACACATTTTAAAAGCTGCTTGCAGATGTAGTCAGTGACAACGTTTCCTTCAAAAATAATCAGTTTTGATAAAGGTGAACATGATATTACAGTGGACTTGAATTTCAATGTCTTAATCATTAAGTACACATAAGGTTTGATTGGTTCTTCCTAATGGCCTTTTTGTTGTAGACTGTTGCTGGTCCTTATTATGTAATGTATTGTCTTTGATTTTTATTCCATTAGGTAATAGTGAAGAAGAGTAGTGTCACTCTGGGAACAGTAAGAGGTGTGCTTTTGAGGCAGATTGGCTTGTGGACCAAGGTTAGGGAAGCAGTGTGGGGAGTCACTAATGGTCGTCGATTGTAAAGCCGTGCAACTTTACACAGCCCACTTGAGTGTCTAAGCCAAGGACGCTGTATGTAGCACAGGAAGGGGCCTGTCTGCAGCTGTGCAGATGGACGCCTTGCAGGGGACCCTGGTTTCCTCCGCCTGTGTTCTCGCCCACTCCCTTTCAGTGAAACGGAGTACAGAGAGACAGATGCTAACTCTGCTAGGCATATGATGACGCTGCAGCTTTCCTAGTCCAGAGTGGGATAAAAAGTTGAATTGGTTAGATATTTTTTACTTATGCTCACTAGCTGTTGAGTGTTTCCCTAAAGAACAAGGTGCTTATATTTTTAAACTGGACTTTTCCCCTTGAACTTCATGTGGGTACTGGTTAGATGATACGATTAGGAAATAATGCCTTTGGGGCTTCCATTTGGATTTCACTTGTGAATTCTCTTCTTAAAGTGCGCAGCTTAGATAGGACTCTAGGATTGTGGGGTCCTTTGTTGCTTTGTGTTCAGAAGTATTTTTGTGAGTCAAATAAACATCATCACTGTTTCTCACCATTTTGAACATATAATCAGATACTAAATGCAAATATATTTTTCTCTCCTTTCAGTTCTTTATTGACTCTTATCCTTTTATGAAGAAATGGCTGTTTTATGTTGGTCTGAACCCAGGCCACGTATTACACCATAATACAAATTTCAGTAGTGCAGTAGCTTTTAACCCACCCCAGCAAATGAACATAGCAGGTGTAGGCTTTTGCTTAGCATCACAGTTCCTTGGTGAACGTGATCTACCTACCATAGGAAGGTGCAGAAAAAATGCGCATCCTAATGTTTTGATAACAGTTCAATTACATGGCTAAAAATGAATCATTTTTGTAGTCGAGGTGTTGGACAAATGCAGTTATTTATATTTAAATTCTCATTTGGTTTGGAGTTTTCATTGTAATTAAAAACAGAATATATTAAAAGTATGTGTCTCCTAGAAGGGCTGCTTTCATCTGCAAGGACTGTGTAGTAGAAAGCAAGTTTTACAAAGTTGGAAATACAAACCCTAAAGTAAAGGTCATTATGCAGAGCAAGTTGTTTTATCTAGTGAGTGGATTTCATAGATATATGTCATCCTGCACATAAGTAAATTAGTACATGATTGGTAAACTGGTTTTCTTTTAAGGAAAAGCTTTCTTCTTTAGAAAACAGAGTTGATCGCATAGCAAAACTCTGCTCCATTCAGCAACTTGGTACATGATTCCTACAGACCAGGGGGAGGCAGCAGCTGCCATCACCTTATTTTTAATCTTGAAAGAAAACATTCACTTGGGTATCCATAGCCTGGCCACCACCAGGCTTTTATGGCGTTTCTAATGCATTCTGCTTTGGTCAGAAAAGCATTGAATTATTAAATTTATGTGAAAAAAATAAATTGATTATAGTCTAGTTTCTCAGTGATGCAGAAAATCTTTTTAGGTGTAGGAATTCCTTTTACAAATTGCTCAGATGTGAGAAGCCATGCTGTAGGTCTTACTACCACAAGTTTAAGTAGCTGAGTCCTTTTATCTTTCTGGTCCTCCCAAACCTCCTGCCATGTACAAACCTAAAACACAACATGACTCCAAAAGCTGTTAACTAGCTAGATTTTTAAAAAAAGATTCAGAGAGAATATCACGTGGGAATAGCTTTCTCCAGACCAGGCAGTGGAGCACAACTGGAGTGAGGTGTAGGGGTACAGGCTTGTGATCTTAGCACTCTGGGGAGCTGTGGCAGAGGCCTTGGTATAAAAACTAAGTGTAAATGCCCCAGTTCATTCTCCAGTACAATAACAATAAAAGGCAGAAATGTTTCCTGTAGTCATTTCACTGAAATATTTTAGAGACCTTAGTATTTATCCATTCAACCTGTGGCATTTTTAAATAGCGTAGTTATTTCTTAAATTAGTTTTTGGCTAATTTGCGTTGGTTATGAGCTGCTTCATTGCATTAGAGTTATTCTGAGGAAGTTGGGCTGGCCATTGTCAACATGTGAGCCCTCTCTGAACACTGTTTTGTGCATAACAACTGCTAAATTCTGCATTTTACAAGCTTGAGGAGCCAACTTTCTAATTCCATTAATGTTATTAAGTGTTCAAAGTCTACTATGCCTATAACATTGCACTAGTTACTTGGAATGTTTCGGAGATGGCCTCAACTTTTTGCTGACACAGAGGGTAAACACAGGGAAGAGGGCGTCCAGGAAGCAAACCCAGAAATTCTCACACCTATTGCCCATGCTAACAGCAAAGGGGGGAGTGTCCTTCCCTTCCACTATAGCCTTTCTGAGTTTTCCAGTGTCTCCAGCGGGCATGTACTTCTCCGAAATAGTATGGTAATCCTTTGTGACTAAAAGTTTGTTTGGTGAACAGCAAAGATAATCTGTGTTACTTTTATTCAGAGGGAATTTGGGGTTGAGATGGTTTTACTGTGCAGAGAATTTTCCTGTCAGTAGCAGTTGGTGTCTCTTTTAACCCTAAAAATAACTCTGAATGTCAAATATATAACCATCACTTATTTTGAAAACATAGCAGCAACATTGTAATAGATAGTGAAAAAGTAGTATTCCTTGCATTGAATTGGTTTCTGATTGGGTTCTGTAAATTTTTCCCCTCCCAGATATAGTAGTGGTCTCTTCATCTGGTCATATATAATAACTTAATACTATATAAAAATTTTTGGCTATTTTCACTATTTTGCCTACTCGAACCAATCTTTTACAGTGTATCAGCAGTTTACACTGATTTGTGTTTGTCAACATTAACATACAGGACTTGAAATGATAGCTCATGTTTTAGGACTTCACAAGTGAAGAATGCTTGTTTATTCTGAAATTAGTATGTGCAACTATCTATTGTAGAGGACTTGTCTCACAGCCTTTCTTTCTACCATCTAAATCAGTGTTTGTCATTCCTTTAGATGAAAGTGTGTGATATTGCCATTAGATCTGATAATAGTTTGTATATATATATACACACACACACACAATAAGAATATATATCTATATATGTGTATATTATAAACAGGGAGATAGGGAGGGAAAGTGGGAGGGAAGGAGACAGAGAGGCACAATCAAAAGGTATATGTTAGGTCAAAAGGCACTGTGAATGTTTCTTGTGATGTATTTGCCAAAAAGCTTAAAGATAATTCATTTGGGGCCTTTCTGTTGGCCTCCTAGTGGGAAGAGGCAGCTTTAGGGATGTAGAGAACCAGCCCTGGCAGTTCACTGGCCACTGGCTTGGAGACTTTCAGTATTAGACTTCCCGTAAGCCTAGTCCCTCATCCATAAAGAGGAAGGTAAAAATGTCCAGCTTCCTAGACTGGGACCTCAAAAGCATAGCTTCTAAATAAGTGAGGCAAATGTGTGCAGGCACCATTTCATGAACCAAGCATACAAGTCTTTCATCTAAGAAGTCAATGAGATTGTCTTTTGAACAGGCAGTTTTTGCTTGGCATAGCATCAAGTGCAAGAACAACAAGAGTTTATGGCAAACCTGGAAATGTACTGTCACCATCAGGCCTGTCCGCTGTGTCTCTAACAGTGCCCTGTGATGTCACAGGTCCTAAAAGGAATTGACCTGTGAGTCAAACATCGAGGAATTTGATTTTTGCATTGTTGATTTTTTTTTAAATCTTAAGAACATCTTGGCTGCTTTTCCCAGGCATTTGTATCATGTCATTCTGCTGGGACGGATTTCCAGTGGTCAGGGCTGCGTAGAGTCTTTGGAGGCATGTGAGCCGCAGCATCATGTTATCTATGGCTTCCCAATTGTGTGCGTTACAAAGAAGGGAGCTGTATGGGAATGTGCCTTACTAGCTGCTGCTGTTCACAAGGCCTTCATAGATGGTGCAGCTGCTTCGTTTAACTGAGCCTGGAGGCAGAGATCCTAGTCATTGAAATCAATCTCCAGTTATATAATACATACTAATAAGAAGCTTGCTCTCTCTACATAGTAGTGCACAAGACCAAAAGAAATTTATTCCATGTAAGGATTATCTTAATATTATATAAATATTGGATATTTGTGTGTAGTCTGACCTAAAAGGTAATGATACTTGGGCAATTTGAAATGAATGATCGGCAGATTTTCCTAAATAAAAATAATTAAATACATATTATTATGCCAAGAGAGTTAGCTATCCTAAATACACTTTTTCCTGTTAACTCTTAAATACTTTACTGAGATATTTGCAATATTAGAGAAGAAGAAAAATTGACATCATGCTGAAACTGTTGATCCAGTACATAGATGCCTGAATTCTGAGTTTCCTCAGAATAAATGCCAAAGAAGCTTAGGAATCAAATCCACAGTTGGCTGGTCATTATTCCAAGGTTTGTTATTCTGTCCACAGTGCTCCACTTCCTTTAACTCTCGCCAGGCAGTGTAGCATTCCATGCCCACACAAGAGAGCACAAAGCAGAGTCCACATGCTGTGTGTGTCATTGTCCAGACTGAAAATCAGAAAGGCCTAAAAGAATGGAATGTAGAAAAACACAGTTAGGACCGGCCAAATAGCTCAGCAGATTAAAGTGTCTGCAAGAAGGCGCAGGGGCCATGGTTCAATCCCCAGGCCTGCCATGCCAGCCCCGACCCTGGGGCACACTGAAATGGCATTTGAGATGGGGCGTGGTGGCACATGCCTGTAATCTCAGCTCCTGGGAGGCTGTAAACAGGTGGTTCACTATGACTCTGATCTAGCAGTGAGAACCTGAACGCCCTGTAGACCTTCCCTAAAAAAAATACAGGAAGAAGAAAAAACACAGCTAAAGTCAGTATTGCGAAATGTCTAGATTTTCTGGGCCTGTGGAGCTTATTGAAAGGTTTTTTGTAATAATTTTGACCCAGTGTGCATCATGAATGCCTGATGTTCTCAAGGAGCTTCCATTTTTGGAATCTCTTTATTGTTCCACCACAGTCACTTGCACAAGCTCTGGGACACAGCATGGGGATAAGTGAATAAGTAAGTGAGACAGGTGGCTTGATGTGAGTGGGCCTGAAAGGAAGCCGCTGCTGTCCTGGCCAGCTCTGTGCTGTGTCCTGAACATGAATTTGTCTCTAGGAGTCACCATGTTTTCACAGGAAGTTTGGTTTTCAGGGTGGAGGATGCAGTAGGTTAAGTTTCACAAAGCCTGCTTTTTATACACGACCTGTTAGCGCCATAGCCTTTTCTGATCCTTCTGAAATCAGGTGTGTAGATCTGCCCATGAAGGCATCAGTCATGACACCATATTTCTGATACTCTATAGTTTTGAAATCGTTCAGAACTTCGTGTTCAATGTGCCATACACTTCTGCTGAATGGATGAAATTTCCCCTGGGAGCAGAGGACCAGAACGGCCCCAAGCAATTTTGCCGTTTAGGGGTCCCTGGAGTTTTTATAGACAACTTTCGTAGATTACAGTGAGGCAAGTGGCTTCCACTGCCCTGTAAAACAACTTGGAGGCATTTGCTTTGAACCCCAATGATGATGCATTATCTTGTGTACCTCTTCCTGGGGGTCAGGTGGGCCGGAAGCATGAGTAAGCAGATAAGTAGCTGGTGATGCAGGTCGTTCCTGGTGGAGCTATGTGGCCTCTCGATCGCACTGTTTATAGATCAGTCGAGAATTGAAAGATTTTTATAAGATATTTAATGATCCACATATCCTAGTTCACCTGCTACCCTGAGAAACTTTAAAGTTTCATAATAAATCATACATCTTGAGAATTTTGTCCAGGTTTTGCAGTTAACTTGAATGTAGAAGTTGAGATGGAATAGAAATCCTCAGGTATACACATTAAACTCCAAAAACCATAATACTTCTTCAAAACCAGGAGTTTTTCAGCCTACGAGTTACACTGAAGTAGCATTGTCTCCCTTATTTTACTTGAGGAATTACCCCAGTGGAAAACTAGCCCCAGTTAAACACAATAAACTAGTAGCATAGCTCTGGAATTCATTTGGACTGTCTTCCGAGTGAAAATGGGCTAAACATGGTCTCTCTGTTCAATATGATCTTACTGATTGTCTTTATACTTGATCAAAGGCTACTACATGGAAGGTAAAAGTAAGTTTTTTAATTGCATTTCAATATTTAAGCTACTTTACCTCATTAGTGGAAATGATATTTCATAAAAATTGTGACCCAGTGCTCTGCTCATCAAGATATATGACTGGGGGCTCTGAGACCAAGACTTAGGGTGCAGTGTGCGTAAGGCCTGCCTGCACGTACAGTTGAAGTAACATTAGCAAGAGATGCTCCTGCTTTCTGTAAAGAGGCATTCCCCCCAGCTAATGTGCACAGGAATTATTTCTTATTTTCAATTTATAGACTTGTAGAGCTGAGTTGCTTTGGAACTTATTACGTAGGTTCTTTTAATTTTAGAGACAAGGAAACAGAGCTTTACTTTTGCATGATAGGACTGTTCTTTTTGTGTCTCAAGTATCCAGTAATTATTTTTGAATAATTGCTTCATACATAGTGCTGCCCTTCTTGATATAGGAAATATAAATGTTTGGAAAGCCTGGTTTAGAGATTCCAGTCCTTCAGACAGACGAGACAGCTGAGCCCATGAGGCCCACCAGCAAAAGCTTTTATTCTTGAGAGCAAGCACTAAGCAAGTGCTGACACCGAGCACAGTGAGCGGGTGACAGATTGCTTACTCAAGGACAGGAGAGGCAGGAACTATGTCACCCAGAGGCAAAATTGGAATGGCACCCTGAACGATGACCAGACTTGTGTCAGTGGTCAGTGGAGAAGCCCTGTGGCAGGTCTACAGGTAGACATGACCACCAGGAACATGGTGGCCTTTTTTGCCCAAGAATTGCCTTGTTTGTGCTTGGCAGGTATCATGAAATCAACTTCTAATGTGAGATGTGACAGAAAAGCTTGAGGGTGTGGTTGCCAACATGAACCATTCCTCCTCTCATGCAGCCTGCAGTTGAACAAATTCCTTCCTTGCCAGAAGCCCTCCTCAGAGCTGTTCTTTCCGCACCAGCCCAGGCCAGGCTGGGCAGTGAGATGTGGCCCCTGCTGGGGGTGGCAGAGATGGGGTAGGCGAGACCGAGCGTGAAACAGGTACTGCCGCTTCGGTTGTGATGTCTTAACACTGGGATCAAAACTCAGAGACACACAAGCGTTCTTTATATGGATGGCTTTTCTTTCTTTCTTTCTCTCTCTTTTTTTTAATTTGTGTATTTGGTACGGGGTCTCCTTATTAGCAGCTCAGACTTGTAGCAATCCTCCTGTTTTCAGCCTCCCCAGTGCTAGGTTACAGGCATGGGCACCACACCCAGACTTGGTGGCCAGCTCAGCATGCCTGGAGGCTCGGGGCCAGCGCTCCATGTGGTGTGGGGATTAAACCCTGGTCCCTGCGCTTGCCTAAGCAGGTGCTTAGTCCACTGAGCTATCTTGCTGGCTTTTTTTTTTTTTTTTTTTTTTTCTTGCTTGCTTTTTGAGACAGGGTTTAGCTATACATTTCAGGCTGGCTTTGAGCTCACTTTGTAGCCCAGCCTGACCTCAAATTTGCAACAGTCCTCCTGCCTCAGCCTCCTGAGTGCTAGGATTATAGATGTGTGCCACCATGCCACTTTGGGTTGGCTATATTAACTGTTTATGTAGTAGAAAATCTATCCTGAACAACATAATATCCTGATCATTTTCTTGGGTTTTTTTCTTCTTGGTTTGTAATGACGTTTATGTAAGAAAATGCCGATTCTTACTCAGTTTACGATACGGGAAAAGTTATCTGCTGTACACTGTATATGCATTTAGATTGAACAAAGCATAATCCACATTTTCACCATTCAAATTAAATCATATTCAGCTATATGTGGCTATGTTTTTACTTGACCTTTTAACAAAAATCAAGTGTAGTATTAATTGTTTATAGATAAAAACATTGGAAAAATTCATAATATTGATTAAATCTGTAACTTAAATCAACTGCTAAATTTAATTTCAAAAGGAAAGTTATATCCATGTAAAATATTCAACATCAGAAGATAAGCAGTTAAATTTGAGTATCAAATCTGTGAAGGGTGACCATTTCCTAACCTTGCAAGCAGAAAACAAAACCACAAAGAGAAGTTGGACAGAATCAGCTATATAAGAGTATTAAATTTCTGAACCATGAAAAGTAAAATCAAGAAAATAGATGATTTTCTTAGTGTATTAATATGATTCTCTCATATTATACTTCTGTGTCCATAGTTTTGTATGCATAATTTTGCAAATGTGTTTCTGTCTATGTTGTACAAGTTCTAGTAAATACTAGAAAAATACTGAGCCCCAACCCCCTTCCTCCCTCATTTATGCATGTGGAAGTAAATCTGTGTCAGGGAAGTCACACAACACAGTTAACAGTGAAGGCACAAAAGTCATGCTTAAATTGCATCGCCCCATACCTCTTCCTTTATACAAATAAATATACATAAAATGGGAAAAATTGAGATTAAAAATATAGTATTGGAATTGCTGTCATATCTATTCACAGATTTGATATTAGAATGCTTTTTAAGCATTTTAAATATTTTTAAATGGTAAGGTCAATTATAGGTTCTAAGATAATTAATTGTGCTTTGAAATGTTGGAGTTAATTGAGTTGAAGTTACAAATCTAAGCAGAAGCCTTTAGCAAGAGGTTTTTATTCTCTGCTTTTAAGGTCAGGGTTGCTTTCCCTAAAGTTGCAAAGAGTAAATTGATTGGAGGAAATATTTTCAAGAGTATTGGCTACAGTGAAAATAGTTTGGTAATTGTGCAGTAATATTCAGGTCAAAACTGTTAGACTGTTTGAAAAGCGAATGCTCAGTCTTTGCTCTGTGTATTCGTCACCCAGAATTTCCAAAGTTGAAATCTTCATTTCAGCCAGTATGTATAGATTTATATGCAACAGGTCAATTGATAGTTTTATATGTCATTATTTTTACTTATGAAAATCCGAGCATCACAAAATTGTGCTTCCTGGAGTTTACATGATTAAGTACTTTTAAAATTACAATTCTTATTGTTAGAATTAATCTCATCTCCTGTGTTCACATTGCTACTCAGAGCTCAATTTCTAAAAAGTGATCCATGCTTCACGTTTTAAAATCAAGTACCCCCAAAAGCCTATTAAACTTGAAAGCAGACCTGTTGTTACCTTAAAGGGTAATGCTAGAACCACTCATCAAAATAGAAGCAAGACAATTGACAAGGGATATGGTCTCTGGCAGGAACACTGAGAAAGCGTCTTTCTGTTTCTTGACAGAGAAGCATGAAATCTTAAACTTCTGTGGGCACCCTGAGTTTGCAGGACAGAGGGGCCACCCCCACTTCCAAGGAAGGGCTTCTTCTGTGAAAAGAGAAACTGCACACATTAGCTAGACGCCGAGCTCACGTAAAATGGCCCAGTGCCTTTAATGGTGTTCTGTGTTTAGAGAGCCTTTGACGCATTACGTTTTGTGTGTGTTTGTATAAGCAAATGGGAAAAAAGTCTGTACTCACGTTGTTCCCCTATTTGCCATTGCCTCTGGACTGAAGAAGAACCCCAATTCGAAGGGCTTGGGCAGTGAAGTAAAGATATAATTCTGCACCTAATGTTTATGTCCCAGTTATGCAGCAGAGGAAACGCATATATTTCTAAGTGTTGATGAGCTCTTAGAAACAGTTCTGCTTGGTGGAAATACTTTGGATGTCAAGGTGAAAAAGATGGCCATGCGGTCCTGACTTGCACCCATGATATTTATATGAACCCTTTCTAGAACCCCCACTGAGCTTAGTGGTAGAGTACTTGCCTAGCATGCGCAAGGCCCTAAGCTCAGTTCTCAGCACAGTCAATCAATCCATCAGTCCACCCGTTTTTCATACATAGAATTTTTTGCTGCTTGACTAAAGGGTAGACCTCCCCACATGGGTCCAGTGAAACCTCTAAGACAGTCCTGGGAAGGTGCTAATTTGTAGCATTATAAAAATTCCCTGAAAGAGTTCCCTAAACAGTCTAAGCACCATTGCAAATTCTGAGAGCCTACAAGGGGCAGAACAAGCCACCATTGATCCCATGCAGCCTGTACTCTGGTAGCAGAAAGATGGGTGGACAACATAAATTGTAAATGTACTACATGGCAGGATTGCTGAGGGTTTCAGAATGGCAAGGAAGAGGGGTGCAGCGCAGGGTGGCCAGCGAGCACCTCCCTGAGATGAGAACAAGCAGCCAAGCACGTAGCTGGTGGGAGATTCATCCAGAACAAAAGATAAGTAAATACCAAAGCTTTCAAGGCCAGGTGCTGCTACAAAGGAGGAGGAACCACAAGGATGGGCTTGTGGAGGAAGAAGGCATTCAAGGGTGGACTCTAGAGCTCATGAAGGTGGAAGGGTTTGCAGATCAAAGCAAGCCCTGGCAAATACGTGGAGATGGAAGGCCACAGGAAGGGTTAAGAGAAAGAGGGCTGGACAGGTCCTGATGGAGGGGAGGGCACAGCAGAAGGGGGCAAGAGCTCTTAAAGGAGGAGGCCATTACAGCAGCTCACTTTGCCTTCAGGAGGCACTGAGTCATCCCTGGCCTGTGCTGTTGCCCTTACACACTGCATGCATACAGACACGCATGTACATGCACACACAGCCTGCATGCACACAGCATTTATTCCCCTGGATACCAGGGACAATCATCAGTTCCCTGAGGAGGTCATCTCACCTTCATACATAGTCTTTTATTTTCGGGTTGCAGTATCTAGAAAATAGGAAGCTTTTATGCTCCTTCAGGGAGTGTTATTTCAAGATGCTTTCTGCTGCCTGTGTCATGCCAGGATGTGGGTGGATGTATTTTTGTAGTTGTGCACCAGAGAGTCTGCTTCTGATTTGCAGATTGCATCTATTACAAGGCATATTATCCATTGATGAATAATGTGTAGGTCACAAAGCTGATCCACCACTTTTAAAATAGCTCATCTATCCTGCAAGCCTCAGCCCTGAGAGAAGCAGGCCCTTTAAAAGCATTTTCTGGAAGCAAAGTTTTGACACGTTTTCCTCAGCTTCTGGGATTACTGTTCTCTAGTTCACATTTCCTTACGGGGTTGACGACTTGAGGATGAGTAGATACACAACCTCAGTTCATGGAGAAGACAGGAATAGGGGCAGAGAAATAAGCTTTAAGGCTATTAAGGAAAGTGGTGCTTTTTTGGCATCAGGTACTGAAAAATTTCCATGTAAAGATGGAAAAATCAAACATCATGCTTTGGACTTTAGGCATCAGACAGTCACCCAACTAGATTATCCCCAAGTTTCTTTGAGCAGAAAAGACCAGCCACTGTGCAGAGGTTCTGTGTTTGGAGGAGCCAGGGGTGTAGGAGGAGAGAAAGCATCTTCCTGGGAGCATTCATTCAAGAACTAGACAGAGGGGGGCATGAAGTGATCCGGTGCACCCTTCTTTTTTCCCAGAGCTGAACCTTGCTGTAAGCAATCGCCAGTCGTAGACACTGCACTGGAGATTGTTTTTCCTTTTCAACAGGTTTCTTTTTTTCTCTAACATGTTGCAATATTCCGTCAGTGGCCAGGTGACATCTGTTGGAATGCTGGTGTGTGTTGCCAAGCAAAACAGATGCAAGCAGATCTGCCTGAAGTGAAGCAAGAGGGAGTGGGTTGGGGGTGGAAAATAGGGTATATTTGGAGGGGCAGCAGTAATAGTGAGGTCTACAGAATGGATACATAAGTGTTTGGTCAGTCATTGCTTTGAAACTGTGTAAAGCATGCTAGGGTCCTGCATATATTTCTAAGCATACTGAATGGTGTTTTCATTTCCCACCTTGTATTCAGGATGGTGTTTGACTGATTGAGTACCTAGCCTTCTGCAAGCCGCTGCTCAGTAGGCTTTTTTTTTTTTTTTTTGGAACCGGGGATTGAACTCAGGCCCTTGCGCTTGCTAGGGAAGCGCTTATTCCACTGAGCTATCTCCCCAGCCCTAGTAGGCTTTTTATTTTAACTTCATTCACTTAGATTTCTGCCAGGTGCCAGGTTGAACTCTTAATATATAGAGTGGCCAGAGTAGGTTTGGAGGCACGCTACTCAGGTGGAACCCGGGGGATTCTGATATACAGCCAGGGTTGAGAAGGATTAGTTTAAGAAGTTAATGTATCTGACAACTTAAGTCTGGATCTGGTTAGTTAGTACTGATCATTGGGATAAATGCCAATGTTGGCATCTTTTCTTACCTGCTCTTCTTCTGCCACCCCCAAGTCTGCACTTTATGTTGTGCCTCTTGCTGCAGGGGGTGTGTGTGTGTGTGTGTGTGTGTGTGTGTGTGTTGGAGTACTTTGGTGGGTCAGTGATCCACAAAATAAATTTCCATTCAAATCAGGTTGGACAATACCTGTGCATGAGGAGCAACGTGGTGTTCTGGCTATTTGCAAAGTAGGTACAAAAGAGCTTATCTCCCTGAATAGCTTAGAAATGAAAAGATTAATTTTCTCTTCAGTTTTTAGGTGTAAGCAGTAAGTGAAAGTGGGGCTTTCAATTCTAGTCTTGCCAGGACTGGTCTGTCCTGTTAGAGCTTGTGTGCAAATACCTTTTATCCAAGTAACTTAACGTATCTTTCTGCTATAAATATTAGCTGAGTACATTTTTGTGGCTTTTGAAAACTCCATTTCTTGACAGGTTGTCAGCTTTTCATGAATTTCAGAGAACAGTCAAGAGGTTGTTTCTTTTTTACAGTATTTAAAGCGTGACATTAATGATGAAAGAGATGAAGGTTACTAAGGCCACTTTTTATGCTAGATAGCTTGACCAAAGGCACATGGGAAAGAAGTCGCAGTGCCTTACCCTTTGGTGGCCTGATAGGCCCAGCCTGGAGATTTCTTAAGTAGAGCCATATAGGGCAATCTGGAATGTTCTGTGAGCTAAGGGCCCAGGGAGAGCTTGGCTTTCAAGTTGACCAGCTGGGGGCCAGGGGAGATAGCTGAGAGACACAAGCGCCTGCCTGGAACGTGCAAGGTCTTGCGTTCGGTTTCTTATACAAAAGCAAGCAAGCACGCATGCATGCACGCCCGCACGTGCACATATTGGCCAGTCATTAGCTCACTTATGTTGCTCTTTTGTGTCTTCATCAAATAAGACATAATAACTGTATCTAACACTTTCTTGACTCACCATCACCCTCCTAACCATGGATTATTGTAAAGTCGTGTCATTCTTCATGGAAATGTACATGTATCTGTTATTAACCATGCTGGCAGGGTTCACAAGATATGTAGTACACTTTGCTTCTTCATCAAAATTCTCCACCAGGCTGCTTCAACCAAGCAGTCAGGTTCAGGTTGCTGTGGTTCCGTCCCCACAACTCAAGCCAGCCAAACCTGCCCTGAAGGCATTCGGAGCAAAAAAAAAAAAATCCTTGGGTGCCAGGGAGATGGCTCAATGGAATAAGCATTTCACTGGCAAGCTCAAGGGCCTGAGTTCAATCCCTGGTTCTTAAAAAAAAAAAAATTCTCAACCACTGTGATCTTTGAGACAATTGTTACTTATTGTCTGTGCGTTACAGTTCTTACTTATCCATGACCAGTTCTTGCCACTCTCAGGATAGCAGCCCTCTACCTCATTTGCTGTTTCTCAGTAAGGCTGTAGAAAACAGATAGCTAAGCTTGTTAACATTGCTTTTATAAAGTAAGAATATTTAGACTAAGAGTGAGAACTTGTTTAGGTACCTTTTGGAATAAAATATACAGTCTGTCTTTTGTCTTTCTACCCTATTCCTGCTTCCTTTACTTCTCTTCGTTGAGGTATGTGTAGATTATTGTGAGAGTTGGATATAAAAAGAATTCAGTGGGATAATTTATAACAGCCATTTAGCACAGTGCCTGCCAAATATGAATAATTAATAAATATTAGCAATTTGTGTTATTATTGCCTCCTTTGAGAAAGATGTTTAAGTATCAGATACACAGTGAGCCTGTCTGCTGAATTTCCATCAGAAAACAGGTTTGCAGTTAGTAGTTTTTTCTTTCTGCCCAGGTTGCACCTTTATCCCTTCAGGGTTGAGGAATTCTCTGCTGCACCTCTCTGCTAAGGAAGAGTCACAGAAACCAAAATCAATAGAAACTATTCTTAAAAAATATTTTATGATTCACTTGACATAAGGTGTCAGCAACTTTTATTTTTATGAGTATAAGCGAAAAGGATTTTGAAGATTTGGTGGTTCATTCTTTCCTTTTATAAAGGCCAAAGCAAGATCACTTTTTGGCAATGGCTTCGTGTCCTCTGAATATATTTTTTTTAACTTTTAATTTTTTTACCTTTTGATTTTCATTAGCCCCAAATAGATATGATTTAGAAGTTACCCTTTAGGATGATGGAAAAAATAAGGATTATTTGAATAATATAACTAGTAGCCTTTTCCAAGTTTTGGGCTTATATGAATTATGGAAACTAAATTATAAACAAAAATGGTGGTTGATTGTGGATCAGTTTTATCACCAGCTTTCTTAGTATGCATATTAAATGTGCATTTTGCTATTAAGTAAGATAAAGGGGTAGGAATTGAGTGAATAGCTTCCTTCATGGATTATTATCGTGTTCGATGATAATAATCATGTTGAGATGTACTCTTCTACTTCAGTTTGTATGTTTTCTCAACCTAATGCTGAATGTTCTTCTATCTAATCTCTAAATTTCAGGAGTCTATTAATAAAACCTGTGTAAAGAATTAGTTGCTAATTTTGGATGTGCTTGAAATGAGATTGTCGGCAAATTATATCTTCAAACCCAGGACAGCAGTTTGTTGTGGGTGATACATTATCCCTGGTATGGAAGATAAATCCAAGCTTTCTGAAAAATAGGAAAATTTCTGAAATATTTTTATATGTTAGACTTTACAGCGTCAAAGTTTCTGTGATCATGGGAATTTTTCTTTCTGGCTTTGTTTGTATTAAGGCTTACAATGTTAAGTTGGTGAGATAACTGAGACTAGAAAAGAACTCTACTAATAATGAGTTTTCTGACCACATAGTAAATATGAACAAATATTCCTAAGCCCAAGAGAATAGGTATACTAGCTTTCAGTGGTATAGCTAGTAGAAAATGAATATTTAGTTTAGTCCCCCTCTTTAAAAAAGAATAAATTAAGGCCAAAAAGGTTAATCATTTGCCTGCTGTTGCTACCTTTGTAAACATTAATCAGTCGAGCTGAGTGACACTTCTGAATTCCTTTGACATTCCAGGCCCTGAACTGTGTGCACAGTTCCAAGGCGGACGTGACCAGTGCCTGTGTGAGGCATGTCGACTGTTGTTGTTTTTATGAATAACAGAGATACTGATAAGTACAATAATTGTATACATATTTTCACACATGTGCCCAAAGAAGTAAACAGGAAGCTGAGACAGAGGAGCTCACGGGGAGGCCCGCTGGAGGGAGTTCAGGGAGGATGAGGAGAAAGCATGCGTCTCGGTAGCTACCTGTACCGCGTGGCCACGTAGGTAGAAGGGGCCCCTCGGGGCCAGTGTGTGCAGCACAGAAGCTGCAGCATACCCAGAGATCCTGCGTTGGGCGAAGAGCTGGGAGGGATCGTGGGAGTGCGTGGACAGTGGTCCCCTATGAGGGACAGAGGACCCCAGTCCTGGGTAAGTAAAGTGGGCTGTTACCAAAACTAGAAAGCCTTCAGATTTCCAGAGGTGAAACAGAGGCTGGAGTGTAACCTATCCCTTGAGATTCAAAAGGGTCTCCTTCTCCCTCTTTCTCTCATAGAAGATAGACCATTTTTTGTTTCTTCTTCAAAATTCTCTTCACAGTGCTGCATGATTTGCCTTTGCTTAAGTTTCAGAAACACAGCACCATTACAAATGTGTGTGAGATACTTTGATTCTCTTCAGATAGTGTAAATCTTTCACCTTTTACTAAAGGCATGTCTGTGAGGCTACAGAGATGTCTTTAGAGATGTTAGGATTTGTTTTCACTTTTGAAACATTTGACACAGCAGTTTTAGCTCTTTAGGTTTATTTTCTGTTCTCATTTTTTTTGAACACCAATAGATATGTTTAAAATTTATGTGGTTGCCAACAATTCACTGTTTTAGTTTCGCTATTATGGGCATATAACAATTTGAGCAGATGTAAATAGCTATTATGTCAGTGTTAACTGTACTAATTCCTTTGTTTAGACCAGAATAGTAGCCTGTATGGCCTTCCCTGGGATTTTCATTCTGGCCATAAGATGAGTTAGAGATGGTGTACACGTATCCTTCTGAAATTTAAAACAAGAAGACAAAATGGCAAAGCAGAGTCCACTCTTTTATATCCTTCTCCCACCAAAAGACTATTTATTTCCCCTCTCCTTGAATATATTCTGGTCTTGAGATTTTAGTAGGAGAGATTCTGGGTTGGTTCCGTGCTGAGTCTTGAAAAGACTGGAGGCTGTCTGTTATTTCCTTGGAAACACTTGCTTTGGGGGGTCAGCTGCAGTGTAGAAGCTCCAGTAGCCATGGAAAGAGGATTTCCAGCTTTCTAGCCATCCACACCAACATGCCTGGCAGGCGAGGGATGCCACCTTGGACACTATAGCCCCAGTTACTCTCTGACCCCTGTAGCTGAGAGACCACTGACCTGCCCACTCAGTCTCTGCATTGTAAACTGACCATGCAGATGGTGCGTGGCTGTTGTTTTAAGCCTCTGGGTTTTGGAGTAGATGGCTAGTGATAGCTAACCAAATGACACCGTGCCTTTAACATTCCTTTCTGAGGGATTTAACCTTTGCTTGCTCAACAGAGCCAGTGCCTGTAGGTGAGTTGAGGCCTATGGGGTGTGGGGTGCTTGCACAGCTGTTTTCCCGGAAGCTGGAGGAGGGGAGCCATGCACAGGGTGGGCAGACAGAATAGCTCAGGGATACACTTGGCTGAGACAGCTGAGAAACAGCTGCAGTGGCCCAAGAGAGTTGAAAGAGTGGGTGTTTTGTTGTCAGGAATAGAGCTGTCCGACTTGAAGGAAGAAAAATAGAGTTTTTATTCCCTGTATTCTTAGAAATTGCAGAAAGGAGCTCTGGGCCTAGGCCTGCACCAAGATCTAGTGCTGTGCCAATGTGATCTACTATGTAGATGGTAGACAACTTCTCAACAATAAATGAGTGGTTCAGAGTGGTACTGTATCCTTCCCTCTTGAGTTTCAGGTGAGAAATTGTATCATGTGGGCCTTTGTAGCCATATGTCTTGTTAATGTGGTTTTGTGTGTGTGGTGGCTATTAATAATGTTTATAGCATCTGATTTAAGTAAATTTGCTGTAAAGCAAAAATCTGTACTTGTGTACAAATCATAAATAGTATCAGTTATAAGTCATACCCTTTGTGTCAGTGGATTTTTCCCATGTCATGTGATTAACCACTTCCATTCATTTCAGACCAGACCAAAAAGAAGAAAAAATTCCATTGGCAAGCACACCATTCCATATTTTTTGAGTAATTTAGGTGTGCAGGCTCCTCAGGCAATTTGAAACTCAAAAGTAGCACTCTTGGTCACTGAGTCAGCCCCTCCTGGTGCCAAAACATTACCACCACTTGGGGTCAAAAACCAGCCTTACCTGTGATAAGCGGCCTCATCAGCCTGGGGCCACACTCCACATCTGGGGCAGAGACTTGTGAGTCACAAGCATTTCCTTTGGAGGAGGGACTGGTTGGGGCGGGAAACACCCTTTACTGGCTACACATAGCAGCACCTGTGGGCACTGAAGGTAAACAGCAGCAGGTGTCCTTTCCTGGGTGCTGGCTTCAGCAGCACATATACTGAGTGCTCTGCAGGACGCTTGGCTTGGGTATTGTCTTTTTGGTGTTCAGTGGACTGGTGCCAGCAGAAATGACTGCTCAGTTTAGACACTTTTTAACAATAATGTTTTAGTAAAGATTTTTTTTAAGTTAATAATAAGAAAAACTAATACTGCCTTTATGTTTAGATTGTATGTGCAGCTTTTAAAACAACCTGCTCGAGTGTAGTATAGAAATAAACTTTTTAAGCCATTTTCTGCCACTGATAATAGGTTCCATGACAACTGGACATTTGACTTTTCTGAGTCCAGTTCATTATCTATAAAATGTCAATGCCTTCATTATAATTTCTGCAAAGAGCAAGTCAGGTAACTCTAAGAGTGATGTCGTCTTTCACTCCCTCAAGACAGACTTGAAGATGATTTAAGCCTGAGCAGTTAAGGACGCTCACGTGATACCAGGAGCAGACTTATATATGAATTCTGCATATCGAGGGTCCTGGGTGTCTAATTGCTGGGATGTGTTGGGCCTCTGAGGTACAAACTTTGATATCATTATGCTAAGGCATGCTGGTGGAGCAGGCGACCTCCTGCTGTTGACTCCACATTGCTGGGTGAAGACTGGTTGGTTGTTTTTTCCCCTGGGAGTATTTCTTCCTCAGTGCTAGGCTCCTCACTGACTGAGCTGCCCTTAGCTTTGGACAGCTAGGTCAGAAGAGAGACTGTAAGGCAGGGCTCAGAAGGTGCGTTTGATGAAGAAAAAGGGGTCTTTCCTATTGAAAGGGAACTAGGTTAGCCTTGGATTCCCTGAGCCCTCATCCTGGGACCTTTGATTTAAAGAAAAGAGAGGAGAGAAAAATACTGGTGAAAATATAAACCATGCATAAAGTAGAGAGGCACCTAGGATAGCCCCTGAGAAGGACAGACTGTAACCCGGATGTCAGGAGCTCAGTGCCTGGCTCACATGGTATATTTTGGGATGGGAGAATATTGGGTTGGTTAGGAGGACACTGAGAGAAGTGACAAGAGGGCGGGCAATCAAGTGTCATATTAATGTGTTGGGTCTGGAGTTATATGCACCAGGCGCTGCTGGGTGCTCATCGCTGGATGATCCATTGATTACCTTCCTGTTGCCTGCTGTCTTTTTAGTGGATCTAAGTGGGGTAGGTAAAGCCGTGGTTTTAAACTTTGTTCGGGTGACTGATTCCAGGGTGCAGCAACACATTCACACGAATTTTATTTTTATTTGTTGTTAACTTTAACAGCTGTACACATAGGGACTTTAAGTTTAAAAAGAAATATCATGATACAGTAACATATGCATACATTTTATATTTTGAGATTATGTACTATTTGAAAAAATAGTGTGAAATCCTTTGGTGTACTCCTATTAGCTGGGTTGTATCTCCCTCCAGGTTGTCGGCATATCCTAACTGGTTGGACTGGCTAGGCTGTGGCAAAAATCTTCAGTTTTTATGTACACACCAGCTGAGTTCAGTACAGGCAGGAGACCCATGATGCACCTGGAAGCCTTCATCTGACTGATATTGAACATAAAAACTGGCAACTGAAGACATATTTTCTCCCAAGCTTAGTTATTTTCACCTTTGGTGTCATTGAGAAATACCAAAAATTCATTCTTCCTTTCTTGATTTCTAAACAAATACTGAAATAAATCCATAATCCCATCTGATTCTCCCAGACATCAATCTCAGGTAGGCAGAAGAAACTCAAAGCAGTCTCTCCACTGGGAATCTATATATTTTATAACAATCTTATTCCAAAGTCAGCATACTTTTTTTTTTTTGGTTAGTAAAGGGCCTGAAAGTAAATATTTTAGGTCTCTATTTAGAGTCTGTTTAGAACAAACTACATTATGTACTCAGTCATGAAATGTACAGATTTTGAGAGGAAAGAAAGGCTCTTTGAATTTGTTGTTCTGTGCTCTGAGCCAAGCCAGGTGTTCCCCACAGAATCCTGCTCCTTCTGTCCCCAGAGCATACTCAGGAGGCCAACCAATGTATAATCCACACTGTGCTAACAGGTGCTGTGAATGCTATTTTAAAAAGTGAACAACCTGCTGTATAATTCATTGTCACTCCTCTGATCCAGTCACCTCCCAAAGCCCAAGCAATGAGCTCAGAAGGCGTTGGTGGGACATCTAGCTAGAAACCATCATGACCCGTCAGCCTGTTGTGTGTGTTCATAGCTTGATTATCTGCCTGGGTAGTGAAGAGGCCACTGGGCAGGAGCAGAGGGGAGGGAGTTTGAGCTGGGGTTGGATTTAAATGAGAAAAGCTGGAGGCCCTCCTGAGGGGAGCAGGGTATGGGAGCTTGGGGATCAAAAAGCATCAAAGATAAGCTATAAGGTCATAGGGAATTTGCTGTGAGGGTTCCATCTCTATAGTACTTTATGAATTATTTTTAGTATTTTTTTCTGTATCTATTACTATTATGTTTACTGTAGAAAAGTTAAGGAAGAAAAGCAAAAAGAGTGCCCATAGACCCATCTCCCAGAAATAATCAGTTTATTAAATAATTTATTAAATAAACTTTATTTGCTGCTGCGAGGGGGAGACATTTATCAGATTAACAGTGGGATTTGGTAAAAGATTAATCAAAATAAAGATTAATCATAATTAATATCTACTTAGATGAGAATAGCAGTGGAAGTGGTAAGACTGGCAATGGAATGTGTTACACCTGGGTACCTCTAAAACCTGTTGACTTAGCCTTTGGTTTTTCATCAACGAATTTCTGCCTTCCCTGTGGCAGTGTTTGTTGTGTTTCTGTTGCAGCCTTAAATAAATATGTTAATCGGTGTACTTCCTGTCACTTTCTGTGAGCCTTATAAGTAGACTATTGCAGGAATGAAAATAAGGAATAGCTGGGGAGAGTTTGGTGAATTTGGCCAAGATAATATTTAGTACTAACTGTAGCAAAAGTCTGTTGGACTACTGTTATACTGTTATTGGTTTTTGGTTTTTTCTTTTTCTTTTTTTTTTTTTTGGTTTTTCTTTTAATTTTCTTTTTTTTTTCCTGTATTTTAGGGGTCTACAGTGTGTTCAGGGTCTCACTATTAGATTGGACTCATAGTGATTCTCCTATCTGCAGCCTCTTAAGAGCTGGGATTACAGTCAAACATCACTATGCCCAGTCTCAGTTGCCATCTTAGGGTGCCTCAGGGGTTTTGGCCAGCACAGCAGGTCTGGGGATCGAACTCCAGACCCCTGAGCTATTTGGCCGACCCCATTCTGGGAAGAATCTTTAGCATATATTACTCATATCACAGCCCTAGAAGTAAAGTAAAATGTTAGTAATATCTCAATTTTCTCTAGAGGAAGAGTCAGAGAGTATGAACAATATAAAAATTCCGAGTTTGTAGCATTGCTTTATACAGTTTAGGGGCCAGGAGTTACTTTGTCAAGGGTAAGGAAAGGAGAATTGCCAACTGGGGGCGTCCACAGTAGCTTTACTACATTGCGACAGCACTTTTTTTTTTTTTTTTTTTAATGTCATCATGTATTTTTCAGGAAAGATAATTTGTCTACTTTATTTCTTTGGAAAGCTTTTATATAATCGAAGTTCACAAACTTAAAATATTTTGGCAAATCACATGTAAATGTTTTATTTATTTTGTTTAATTTAGCATTTTGTTTAACTACATGTGTTTAATTGTTACACAGTTTTTAATGCTGTGGCCACAGAGAATGAGGCCACAGGTGGCCTTAGGTGTCGTGTGGCTAGTCCTCCATTGTTGTGTGGGGGCTGGGCGCTGGGTGCTGCAGTTGTGTGGTTGGGCCCGCGCACCGACTTGTGTTGCTGTGATCCTCTGTACCTAGGGCCCCACGCCAACACATTTCAGGGGCAGGAACTATACAATTTTACAAGTATTGAGTAAATGTTTTGAGCAGATTTCTCTTCCTTGATCACTGCTTAGAAGAGGTGCTACACGGTTACTGAACTAGGGACTTTTTCCCCAAATGAAGCACTTCCTCTGTCAGTGCTTATAAAACCCCAAACTTGGTGTGGTTTATGTCCCAAAAAGTAGAGTCGCTTTAAGTCTTGGAGAAGCTGACCCATCAGTGAGGTGACACGCAGAGGTGCTGTCTTGGTTACTTGTCTGTAGCAGCTGAGACAAAATAGTCGATATCCAAAGTTAAAGAGAGGTTTATTCCGCTCACAGTTTGCAGAAAGTTCAGTCTGTGATCAGCTGGCTCCGAGGCAGGGTGGTGAGGCGGAGGGGCGGCAGAAGCAGCAAGAGCGAGGGGAGGAGAACAAGCCTTTTTTCCTCCTGTACCTGGTAAGCAGGCTCCCCATTCCCCCGCCTGGGGCTCACTGCCCTCTCTTGCACAGGCTCAGGATGTTTGCAAAGTGAAAACCCTGGCCCCCTGCTGAGTCGCTTAAACTTCTAAACTGTTCAAGGTGACGTGATGAACAACACCTTAGAGGATCACAGTGTGTCCTGCATACACCAGGGTGCTGAGTTACTTAGTTAAGCTTCTCGACTTCTCAAGGGGACTCAGTGTATCAACCATTATAGCTGTGTTTTGAAGCAGCAGAAACCCTTTATCCCTAGTTTGGGTGCAGTGGGAATTTTCAAATTTCAAAATTGTGGAATTCCTCACAGTGTTTAATTGTGTCTTGTCTTTTTTACGTATGGATTAGTTTTTATTTATGCTTTTTACTAGGTCTTGTTTTCTAAAAGCCAGGAAGCATCTGATTATGTTTGTGTAACCATTGTAATTAATGTCTTTATTAAATGAGTAAATAACGCGTAGGCCTTTTTGTAGGTATGTGAGCTCTCCTGAGATCCCGTGCTGCCCCACCAAAGAAGCAAATATGTATCAAGAATACTTTTGAAATTCTTTTTGATCCAGGGGAAGAGTAATAGTTACTCATTGATTCATGTCTGTTATTGGCCCTTTTCTCCTTTCCTCCTTCTCCACACTAGGGACTGAAGCTGATGCCTCCCTGTGTGCTAGACAAGCAAGAGCTCTAATACTGAGCTACAGTCCAAAGCCCTTTTTATTGATTTACCTTTTTTTCTGAGATAGGACTTACGAAGCTGCCCTGGCAAGTCTTAAACTTATAATCTTCCTGCCTCAGCCTTCAAGTAGCTGGAATTATTGGCAGGCAAGTGGTTCCCAGCTTGGTTCATCTTTCACTAACATATATTAAAACAGAAACTGAACTCTGAAAGAGAGGATTGTGGCCATGGAGATAGTTCAGAGGTCTAAGCGCCTGCCTAGGCAAGCTCAAGGAACTGGGTTCAAACCCTGGTTCTGCATGATGTATGGGCCCCGGAGCCCTGGGCGCTCTGAGCCAGTCACTGAGACCAGGCATGGTGGTGCACACCTGTAAACCCAGCATTGGGGAGGCTGAGAGAGGAGAATCACTGAATCTGAGCTGTACCAAATAAGGGGGTGGACGGTCAGAGGCAAATGTAATTATCTAGCTTTTGAAACTGAACTGCACAGCATCCCTGGGTGGTGAGGTTACAGAGTGGACTACTTTAAGATGCATTTTCAGATTTGAAGTGGCAAAATGAGAGCTGCAGGAATCAGTGAGTCAGCCCTTTGTAACTTAGGG
This sequence comes from Octodon degus, assembly GCF_000260255.1. Classification (NCBI taxonomy): domain Eukaryota; kingdom Metazoa; phylum Chordata; class Mammalia; order Rodentia; family Octodontidae; genus Octodon; species Octodon degus. The sequence goes on from NW_004524579.1 coordinate 36,772,793, forward strand.
TCCAATTTGACAGTTTCTCTGGCCAGCTAAAGTGAAAATTGATCTGTAAATTAGTCTATGGCTAGGTAACTTTCAACACAAAAACTCAGTCCCAGGCCGGATGGACCCTTTCTCTTCCTAGCACTGACCTAATTGTGGGATCCTTGTATGGTGACTTAGGTCAGGAAAAGAAGAAAACGAAACTTGACCAGGTCTTCCAAAATTTGTTTGCTTTGAGAAAGAAAAGAACTTGCTGTCCTTACACTGTCGCAGTATTTCCTCCGATATTAGAGTGTTGTTTGGAATTTAATATGGAAAGTGTCCTCAAGCGTTTCTGTTTGCACAACATCGTGGTTGCCACTGGGCAGGTGTGCCCATGACTGACTGCAGGGTGTCATCCACGGCTTAGGGAAACTTGGATTACTGCCCCTGGCCTCAGCTTCTCTCTCGCCTCTAAGTCTGTGCTTCTGCCCTGTGCATCTCTAGAGGATTAATACGGAATTTGGTTTTTCTCTAACTAGGTGACTGCTCCGGTGTGTGGCTGACTTGGGTTTCTGGTTTTTCTTTGCGTCTCCCTGATTCTTAAGCGACCATCCCCAGCTTCCACTGTGTGTGCACGGGCATTCTGCTGCAGCAGTAGCAGCCTAGCCGCAGTGCTGGCCCTGGGGCTTCGTGAGCTTGGGACGCTTGTTCCAAGGAAGGCGACATGTCCCCGAAGTTTTTCTGGGTAAATTCTTGCTTCACTCTAGTTTTTAAAAATAAATGTTTATGCATCGGATACCAGTATAGAGAGGAGAGCAGAGCGGAGGCCTCAGCCATTAGAAAGACCGTTCTGGAAAGAGCAAGACCTTGCTTTGGGCAGTGCATGGTGGCATGCACGTGTCGTTAGTAATCTGCCACTAGGTATTGTGAACACCTTTACATAAGCCCAGCTCTGCTAATGTCTGTAACAGGAAATTTAAATTGAAGAAATGGCCACTGTGGTCAAGAAGTTTACATGCTGTTTAAGAAGAGAACTTATCTCCAGCTTTGAAATTCTGTCCGCATTAAGCTTGTATATACAGTATTATACTCCTGTATGAAAGCAACATGTAAAGGTATATTCTCTAAATCTCTCCTTTAATGGTGAGTGAATATTGCTTTCCAGTCTAGACATAAGGCTGTTTTATACTTAAGTGTGGAATGATGAAGGTCCAATAAATAGTTCAATAAATTACCAGTGATTTGTTTACTTGTCCTGACCACTATAAGCTTGGATTGTTGAGTTTATACTGATTTACTACCATTTTCCCAGTAAGCTGAAAATGTCCTTAGGATTTGATGCTAACAAAGTTCCCTCTATAATTCTTCATCATGTGTTGAAATATTTTTAAATTGTGAAATCCTTGTACAGCTGGCCTTTGATGCTTTCCTTTAATTTGTTGATCTTAAGGAGAAATCTTAGAGAGGCCATTACAGTCTGGTTATTTGGAGCTCTTTGAATTAATTCCTAGTAAGCTGAATTTTTTACTGGCATTAATTCTTGTGCCATTGCTATTTTGGATGGCTGCAGTGAAGGTACATGAAGCCAGGCGTGGTGGGACACACTTGTAGTCCCAGAACTCTGGGAGACTGAAGTAGAAGGATTATAAGTTTGAGTCCAAAATGAGCAACTTAATGACTTAGCAATAGCCCATCTCCAGATTAAAAAACAACAAGCAAATAAAAACTTTGAAAGAGACTGCAGATGTAGCTCTGTTGCAAAGGCCTGGTCCCAGTACCTCGTGCTCCCCAAAAAGAGGACATGAAATGTCATTTATTTTAACATCACAATGATCCTTACTTGCTTTTGCCCATCATTTGGTACTTCTTTCAGTTTTCCTAGTTTGATCATATTTTGGTAAACTTCAGCTTTCTTTGACCTGGGGACATCTCTTATTGCATGTTTTGGAAAAAAAAGTCTGTAAGTGGAAAGGATATTCATGCAGATAGCTACTAACTTTATAGGTAATATGTTTGTGCTTTTTTGCCCTGTTTTTTGTGTTGTTTTCACTCCCTTGTTCCAGATCAGGTCAGTTGCCATTTACGGTTATGTATGAAAAGTAACATTAGAAAAGTTAATTGACTGAATGAATATAGCAAATATGTCCTATGATGCTATGAAAAAAAAAAAAAAAACCTCAGCCCTTTCTGTTGTCAGTTCCAGGAAAAATGAGCTTTTATATTTCAAGTTTTTCTGTGCATGCCTAAACTTTGTCAGATTGTAAGAATTAATATGTTGTTATTTTGTCCTATTTTGATGAAGCTCGTGTGTTGGCCTGTCTTCTTTGCTGTATATTTCCTATTCTAAGTTGTCTGTTAGGACTGTTAAAGAAATATACAAAAATACACCATGTAAGATTTATGTTCTCCTTTCTCTCTTAGATTTTTCTTAAATCAGAAAATCAAGTTTCTCCCAGAGATCAGTCTCTGGTACTACTCAGATCAAACAAGAAGAAGTCAATAGGAGAGATTATCTATAAAATCTGTAGGGTGAACTCAGTTCTCGCTCACTCATTCCAGATGTTTCCAACTCCTCTCTGTGCTGAGAAATTCAGGGTTGCTCCAGAATGTAAGGCCGACTTTCCTACTGCTAAGACACCAATATTCAACATCTTTCAAGTGCTGATTCTAAGACTCAAGTTTTTTAACCAAGCTATTTTTTCGAAGCGGAAATATTATGATTAATATAAATATTAAGTGAACTATGTTTCTAGTCAGCTTTGATTTTCAACTTTGATCCTGTAAGTCTCACTCAAACTTGTTCAAGAAGTTGCTACACAATCAATAGAACATTATGTATTAAGGTTCAACCTGCCCAGCTATGAAAAAATGTAGCCTTCTAAGCAGCTATACATAATTCTGTACTTTAAGCTCTTAATGATTTATACACATTGGAGAACTATTGGAGTGCTCTGCATTCTTACCCAGACGTGTGAACGTCTGTAGAACATCACTCCCTATGTGTATTTAGGTCGAGAGTGGCAAATAATATAAACATTGTCCATTAAAACCTGAACATAGCCAACTCTGAATTACCCAGGCCAATGTAAGTGAAAAATGAACCTCTCCAAACATTATTGAATAGTTGTCTGTAGGGATACAGCGCTATGTACTATAAAATTCAAGTTGATGCCACTCCATCCTCACAATTTTAACAGTTATCAAAGTTCCAATAAAAATATGAGTTCCAGAAGTTAACTTGACACCTGCAAAAAATTCACATCATTTTCTGGACAATGAGTGCTAAATAAGGTATTTTAAAGCATTTTGCAGGAAGTATCTTTTTAGTGGTAATGTAAGAGATATTACGTTACTTGCACTTAATTTCATTATAAATTTCTGCCAGTAAGTAGTATTTGAAATATGACAGCATCCTCTGAAAATAAACTATATTTACCTAGGCTTCATTCTTTATCATGTTGACTAAATGACCTTTATGGAAAGCAAACTATTTCAGTGTGGATCAGCCTCATGAGACTCAAGCCTTCATAAACCAATTGCAATCCCAGCAGTTTGAAATGTCAGGGTGGTAGCTGGTCCATAGCACAGGGTAGCGCTTCCTTCGACAGGGCTGCAGTGATGAAGATAACACGGGCCTCACCTTAGAGCTGCTCCTTGCATGTACAGTTCCCACTTAGAAATTTTCATGACGTACGGGTCATGTGTGGTGGCCAAATAGAGATTTTCCCAGAAGGCCAAGAATATATAGGAACATTTTATTGTTCTTTGGCCACAGTTATATAATGTGTGCATTTTCCCAGAATGAACAACTGCAAGTTAAGATTTACCCCAAAGGAATTTATTATGCTGAAGATAATTGAGAGACAAGGAAAACTATTCTAAAATAGTCCTACAGCTTTTCTAACAGACTCTTAGTTTGACAGTGTTGAAGTTTCACTCTGTCCTCATTTCACTTTATCCTGTACACATGGCAAGGCGCTTAATGAAAGTCTATATGACCGAAAGGGCAGCTCTCCCTGCAGCATGGAATTCCAGTCTTCATTTAGATCTATTTGCCCATTGCCAAAGAATTTAGACAACTGTATGCTTGATATGCAAACAGAGGACAAAGTGTTGCCCAGTGATTGTATTCAGAATATGGAGCTGAAGTAAGTTGATGCATGATAAACGCACAAAAAGAGAAATGAACGTGCAGTTGCATTTCTACTGTATACTTCCAGCCCATGATGACTGTAAAGTGGACTTGTCATGAGCGTGCTACAGTGTAGCAGGAGCCCCGGGTTGACTTTGGCCTCACAATTATAGGCCTCTGTATTTTCAAACAACATAGAACTAAGAAATAATTAACTTTGACTTTATAAAGAAGAATTCATATCTGTGTTCATGCTGCTTTTCATGTTCTCAGGCTGTCTGAAAGTCTTTTCTTTGTAAATATTTTTGTAATCTGAGGTATTCAAGAGATTTTGTGGTACATATTTCCATATGCTTCCTCATGCATCAGATGTTTGGTCAAACAAAAACCATCAGACTTGGCAGACAATGGAGGCATTGTGTAGTAGTTTGAATTCAGGTCAGTGTCCTTTTGAGAGTTGTGTGTTTGTGCATAACTGTGCGTTTTGCTTGGAGGAACAATGAGTAAGCAAAGAGCAGAGTTGATTGGCTTTATCACAGAAGATGGGACAGATTCTCTGAGAACTGTTTAAGGAAATAAACAAGGAAAAGGCGGTGATGCTAACCATGTGCGCAGCTCATACGCCTGATCCGATACAGCTGGGCATGATCTTGAACATTACAAGGAAATAAGCTTTCAAATCAAATTACAGTAGAACTTTGATAATTCATGCCTGACTAATTTGCCCACCCAGTAGTTCTCACTGTAATCTAGCTATCCCTCTACTAATTTAATAGCCGTAAAAGTGGCTCTTGTTGCTTTTTACTTTAAGGTTCATAGTACAAAATGATACATATTCTTACCATAAATAAATAAGAGCACAAATATGCCTATCAAACCATGAAGAGCAAAAAAAAAAAAAAAAATCCCACTGAAGAGCTGAGTTTGCTTTGTTCTTATTTTAAAGTTTGGGGTGTTTTTGTTGTACACCAAATGGAAATGTGAATAACTGAGTAGTCCCCTAGCTTAAGAAAATCTGTAAAATGTCTTATAAAATTGTAAAACTAGCAAACTGTGCAAAAAAGTTTATGCAAGACTTTTCACAGGAAGTGGGATACACTGCAGCATGATTTTGGAATGTTTTGCGACAGTTTTGTTGTATACAGAAATAAAAGTGAGTGATCAAAGTATTTTAAATGTATTGACTATGAGCTTTGATTTGCTCTTTGCAAAATGAAATGGCAAGCATTTTTATTGATGACTTTGCTTCATAACTGTGATAGCTGCTGTCAGATGTGTCTACGGAGGGCCACTGAAGGTTCTGTTATATTGAAATGCTAGTGAATGTGTGCTTTAAATCTTGACTGAATTACTTGCTGCATACTTTTCTCTGCAGTATGGGTAGCTATTATGAGTGTTTCCAAAAAATTAAAAGGTTCAAGTAACTGATACTTTGTATTCGCTGCAGTTAGCAAGTGCGAGTACCAGGTATGTACGGTATAATGGTTAGTTCATGCTCTCCTGGTAGGTTCAGTTTAATTCCTTACACCACAGATCCAGAGGCATAAATATAAGGACGTACACCGATAAAAAGGAAAGACCTGAGTTTAAGTCTAGCTATGATGTTGTATGTCTGACACTGTATTCTCATAACATTCCCACTGCCTGTTACTTGAGCTACATATTTATTTGAGTAGATCATTTGTAAAAATGAAGAATCCTGATACAGTGGCAAGAGTAGTAGGTCTGTTCTGAATATATTCACAAGTAAAGTTGATAGCAAACTGCTCTTCATATACTTTGTGTTTAAATTGGCACATTTTCTGCTGTGGTAATTGTCAGTTGCCTTTCCAAATGCTTTGTTGAGAGAGAGGCAGAGGGGCAGGCCAGAGGAAGTGAAGGGCTTTGTATCTCTGGGAGGCATTATTAGTCCTTGATGCCGCTAGGTGCAATCCTGGATATGTAAGAATATCATGTCTGCCTTGATGCCTAAAAAAAAAAAAAAAATAGTTGAGGACAATTCTGCCAAAACAGTTTGCTTATTGGCTTTTTAATATTTTTTACCCCTTGAATCTACTTTTTTAAGATGCTTGTAGAACAAAGGAGTAAGCAGTAGGGTGTGTGCCCCGGCCTGCAGAGGCCACACCACGCCAACTGTGAAATGAAGCCGTGTGTGTGTCCTGAGGCCCATGCCTTCAGCAGAGGGAGCCATTGAGGGTGCCAGCAGGGGAAGCAAGAGCTGCTCTCAGTGCAAGGGGCAAGGAAGCCTCCACGGGACACCCATCATCACAGGTCCTCCTGAGTGTCCCGAGCACCCAAGGCAAGAGGATGTGTTCTGCAGAGTTATAAAACCCCTTGACATCTATGTTCTTAATATGAATGTCTTGCGGCTTCTGACAAGCTTTCAAATTTTGCCTTAATTAAATTGCATCAGTGGTGTTAGAGACCATGGATACTCATGATTTCCTTAGTAAAATTAATTGAATTGACTTCTAGGAGCTTCATTCTTCATCCATCAAGTCTCTTGGTCACAATTAAAAGTGACATATTTAATATCCATCTACTTTCCCTGTTAAAATATCCCTAGCTATCAGTTATCCAGTGGTCAGACACAGTAAATTACAAATGGATATTATTATTATAGACCCATGGACTGCCATAAAGTTTCGTGTACCTAGAGCCTGGCACGCTTGGCACAAAGCAGGCATTACATAGATTACTTATTGAAGGAATAAATGAAGGAGCGAACAAATGAATGAAACAAAGAAGTGACTCATGTACCAACCATTTATCATCTGGCTTATGACTCAGGGGCTTCACTAGGGAAGTACACAACCAGATTTACTAGTTAGTATAATGTAGTTGCTGGGGAAAAAAATAGATCTGCATTCATTATTGGACTGCATGACCTAAAGTAGATCCAGGCGCACTGTTTCTCTAGACTTTATGAATGCAGGATAAGACGGCTCCTACTTGCTGTGTGTGCATGATGCGCCACTGCTCAGCTCTCCCTTTTTCTAAATGTGGAACAGTCCCCAGCGAGAACACCTTGGGGTTACTCCACGGTAGAGAAACAACAGTGGCTGGGCCATGGCTCGTAAAGAGGCAGTCCCTTATCTCCTTGTGCATGAAAATAGTGTTGGTATGAAGTAATATGATTAGAAATGACATGTGAGAAAAGATTCCTGCAGTGTCCTTTATAATTTAGAGTAAGAAAATACATTCTCCAGCATAACTCTGAAACAAAGGATTACTACAACCAGAAGGACCAGAAGGGATCCAAAATTGTAGTCAGATTGTCTTTGTTAGAAAGAAGCTGTTTATTTAGGTGGAAACATCCCTGGCTGTCCCTCAGAGACTTCTGCTCACCAAAGTGGCATCCTTTGTGTTTCCTCTGAATGTCCACTGAGAAACAGGCTGGTACTGGCCACTGAGACAGGTATTCTAGGATATCCTGAGATCGGAGGTGCTTAGCACACCCCAGACTTCTGCTTTACCTCACCAAATGCCAGTGTGGGTCCCTAAGCACCAGAGCCCCGTGATACAACAGATTAGGTTGTATGGAGCCTTTCCGCAGCCTCTACTCAGAGGTGACAGCTGTCACCTCTTCTCAGTGTGCATCTGCCACCCCCGGTAACACGCCCTGTAGTCTTCTCTGCACCTGGGAAGGACAAAGACTGGGAATTGGTGAACCGTGCTTTGATATAAAATCAGCTCAGAGTGCTATACAGAGTCCGGCAGCATAGGTACGCTTTTAAATGAATGAACATAATTTGCCTAATTCCACGAAAGCTCTTTTCTGAACCCTGAGAATAACTGAGCCTGGCTAATTCTCCCACTGTGCCAGTTGACTAGCATACGATGAATGAGGATCTGCCCTAATCTTTATATTTCACATTTGTGAAAATAGTTATCTAACGCACTAGATTGTAAAACTGAAGCACTGCTGCATGAAAATAAGGAGAAAAAAATGGCCACTGTTAACTGTTGGTAAATGAAATAAATTTTTGGGACTTTTTTCCCTCATAGATTCTGTGAGCCTCCGCTAGCAGGTGGTAGTGCCAAGCTAAAAATGCGGTTCGCCCTTCCCTGTTCTTCTCTTGATCAGAACCCTCGCAAACACTTTCACTTGTTTGCAAAAAGTACAAGCCAACTTGTTATGTGTGTCTCGTGACGTAGCCAGTGTGACTCGCTAGATTACATAAGCAGTGTGGCTGCTGTTACCTGTAACCCTCAAGCAGGCAGAGTACAGTGAAAGAACACAGATCTGTGTGAGGTGCTGCTTCCCACCTCCATAGACAGAGGGGAACTCAAAGCTGGTGGGTGCTTTTCAAGACTCACAGGAGGGACCAGTCAGTAGCGAGCAACTTCAACTGTAAAAGCAGGCAGAAAATTAAAGCAAAAGTCCGAGAGAGAGCCGGGGCTTCTTCGATGATGGGGCCCAGGGTAACTTTCCTGGGCTCAGGGCTTTTCTTGCTGCTTCTTTTGTGGTTCCCTACAGCCCCCTATGTAGAGTCAGGTCCTTGCCCCAACTTCAGGCTGGTGGTCCTGTCCCTGGCTGGCATTTTCCCTTTGACTGTCTGGGTTTACCATGGGCAGCCTCTAGTAAGCCTGGCCAGATGGGCCCTCCGTTCTCTTCTCGCCATGCTTCTGCACCCCTTTCTTTCCCAGGATTCTCTTGCCCCACCCCACTGAAGTCATGCTGCTTTTCCTCTGTTCCGTCCTCCTATAGTATTTTATTTTTGCCTCACCCATGGCTCATGTTACATTCTCTCTTGTATTTATAGATATGTCTATCTATGTCTCCTTTTACATCTTCTTCTCTTAGCTTCTTTGTGGCCAGGGATCTTTATGGGGTTTCCTATGGCCTAGCAGAATGTTTTGCCTGACATTTAATCTTCATTTAATTAAAAATATTTCTTTTATTTATATATTTATTTGTTTGTTTGGTACAGGATCTTGCTACCCAGCTTGGACTTGTAGTGATCCTCCTGTCTCAGCCTTCTCAGTGCTGGGATTACAGGCATGCACTGTCATGCCTAGTTTCGGTGTCTGGCTCAGTACCGAGCTGGCATTGCATGTGGTACTGGGGATCGAACCTGGATCCTTGTGCTTGCCAGGGAGGCACTTAGACCACCGACCTACTTCCCCAGCCCTTATGTAAAGCACCAAGCTATCTCCTCAGCCCTTATGTAGACCAGATGAGTTTATTATGTATCACATGTTATAAATATCTGGCTCACCTCCCTGTAAATTTGGGTATAATGTGGAATATGACAATAAGTTTAGCTTACTGAGAGCGCAGAATTTATTCACCTCTCATTGGCATAAGATATACCTAATATTTTCTTCTCATATTATCTTCCTGAGTTTTTTTATTAACACCCATCTTGCTGTAACATTTTTACCCATCTTTCCAATTTGCACATGAGGGCCGGCCAGATAGCTCAGCAGCCTAAAGCACTTGCTTAGGCAGAGCGCAGCAGCTGGGGTTTGATCCCTGGTATGCTGTGCCGGCCCTGCCCCTGGGGCACGCTGAGATGGTGATTGAGCATGAGCATGGTAGCACGCATCTGTAATCCCAGCACTTGGGAGGCTGAAATAGGAGGATCGCTACAAGTTGGATCTACATAGTAAGACCCTGTAGACCCTACAGACCCTGTATCAAATGTATATATATAAAGACCAAATTTACACAAGAAATCTGAGAATGAATCAATCCATGTGTGAATCGGAGTTGGAGATTTAGTGGTTCAGAGAAACTTGTTGAGTAGCATAAGAAAAATTATACTTAATCAGGGAAACATGGATAAGTGATTACCTGGTATATACCATGAATGGACTTATTTTTCACTTAGAAATAATTGTATCTTTGGATTCATCATTAACTATTGGATGATGTTGCTTAATAAAATTATTCTGTGATGCTAAAAATGAGAAATGGATTATGTTCCTGGCAAATTCAGTGCCGGCATAGTTAATGTACCAATTAGTTGGGGTTTTTTTTGGGGGGGTGGGGTAAGGGAGACTGGGAATTAAACTTAGGACCTTGGGCTTGCCAGGCAGGCACTGTGCTGCTGAGCTCTACCCCCAGCCCAGCTAGTTTTTAAGGAACAAATTATCTTTTAAAATAATGTAAGTTCTCCTTTGGAAAGCAAGACAATATTGCCTATGGGATAATTGCATACTTACATGTCAGTGTCATTAGTGCAGAATTTTAATGACCCATATTGTAGACAGCAAAGCTCCTGCTTAAGAACATACTAGGCATGCGCTGTGGCCCTATCATAATAAACTTCTTCTTACATATGCTGTTATTTATTTACATTTTTAATTAACATAACTTGGTTTTTGCAAAACAGCTTATTACCTCTGACTCACATATTTTTGTATATAATAATGGACTGTCATGATTTATTTTATAAGATGTCCTGTTGACTCTGAGTGTGGAAATTTTGATATTAGGAAGGCTTAAATATCCCATTCATCTTCAGTGTAGTGAGCATCCATCTCACTGTAACATTTTTATCCATCGTTCAAATTTACACGTAAGAAATAATGAATCAACTTCATGAAAATATACACTTTTTGCCTTTTCTTTCTCCTAAAAATAAACTGAAGGATTTCCCTTCCTAGCACCTTCTAGTAATATTTTCTTACTTATTTTAGATAGCTAAGCTAAATGCAATGGTTTTCATAATCTGTGATATTTCTTACCAAGGATTTTGAATTTGCTTTGGTGTTGACTGATATTGTATCCATGATTTTTAAGCAAAAGTTGCATCCTGGCTGGGAGGAAAACTTTCACTGACTAGGTCCAAATTCAGTGTTGTCTGTCTGTCTGTCTGTCTTTCTTTCTTTCTTTCTTTCTTTCTTTCTTTCTTTCTTTTTTCTTTTTTTAACCATGCAGCTGTTCACACAGATTCCTTAGGAAGTGGCTAAATTCAAATATGGTAGTTATGAAATGAACAGATATTATTGCTTTCAAAAGCTAAGAACTGCGAAGATGTGATTTCTGCACCACAAGCACTTGTCCGTCTAGGACAGTCTCACAGTTTTATATTTGCTTGAACCTCCAGACCCAGGGTTACTGTTTTCCTTTCATGTTTTGAGTTGATAGGTAAATACAGTTGAAGAGATTTTCATTGTGTATTTGTGTTCTGTTTCTAAAATGATCTCCATTATTTAGGCAGTATTAAAACAGCTATAATCGGGCCACCACAATCAAGCACTTAAGTATTTGGGGGCCCAATGGAGGTGCTTTTGTTTGTCTTTTTTAAAAAACAGGTGTATTTTTTGGAGCATTACTAGATTCACAAACAGAATGGACCAGAACATGCAAACACTTCACATATGCCCCCTGCCTTTTAACACATACACAGCCCCCTTATCATCCACATCACCACCAGCTTAGCTGATTTGTTCTGATAGATAGATCTACACAGACATAATGAATTATTGTCTCCCAAAAGTCTGTAATTGGCAGATATCCATCTTAGCACCATAGAAAATCATTTCACTTGTCAGAAAATCCTCCATGTCCTGCCTGTTCGTTTCTTTCACCTTCATCCCCTGCAAGCTATTAATCTTTGTACTGTCTCCACAGTGTGGTCCTTTTCAGACTAGCCTACACTTGAAATGATATTGTATGTAGATTATTTCCTGTTGGCGTCTTTTATATAGTAATGTGTACTTCAGTTTCTTCTAGACTTTTCGGGGATTGATAACTCATTTCCTTTTAGCACAGAATAATGCTCCCTTGTCTGATATACTGCAGTTTATTTAGCCACAGATATCTACTACAGGATATCTTGGTGAAATCAACTGTTCAGCAATTGTAACTAAAGCTCAATGAGCATTTTAAAAAATAATTCCATTAAATTTTGATACTTTAATATTTATAATACCTCCTTAATCAGGGCAACTTCAGAAAGCAGTTTAGTTCAGTATCACATTGAGTATCTCACTGTATTGCATTTTCCTGCTTATGTGTATAATACTGTGGAGAAAGATGAGGGCGACAGGTACTCACCCATCTATAGCACAACTATAGTCTCAGGATACATAAATTAAAATGAGAGAATTTTATTTATGGAGGAAATTCCTGCCAGATAGTAGAGAGTCTCTTCAGAATCTCTCAGATTTTGCAGGAGGAAAGATAGGTCAGTTGTCCTTTAAATGAAATGATTTAAGCCCTGGAATCTTTCAGATGTAGGGTTTTTAAAATTTTTTTTGGAATGTTTGCACACATATAATGAGGTATCTTGGGGACAGAACACAGGTCTAAACACAGAATTCATTTATGTCTCCTACACAGCTAATATATCTAGCTCAAAGATAACTTTACACAGTATGTTTAGCACACCTGTGTTTCGATTGAACCCTGTCCCATAAAGCCTGTGGTGTAATTTTGTACTCATGGCCGCCAAAAAAGTTTAGACTTTAGAGCACTTCAGATTTTAGGTTTTCAGATCAGGGAAGTTCAAGCTATAGTTTCCAACAGATTTTTCAGGGAGCTTGGTTTGGTGAATAGAATGGTACTTTGGTTTTGCTTTTTGAGAAGGAAAGCTACACCTGGTATGTGAACCCAGAGCTATGGGATCTGGGCAAGAGAAAAGGGATTTCCTGTGTGTGCCCCCAGGAGCAGTCACAAGTCAGTTGTACAATAATTCGGGGAAGGACCTTCAGACTTCTCTTGCTACATTTGGGTTTGGCCCATGAATAGCTCTTTTTGGTTTTGGTGATACCAGGACAGAGGTTTCTACTGAACTTCAAGACATTATTGGGCAGGTCCTAGGGCTAGACTGGATTGTGTCATGCATTTCAGTCTTGCAGGAGCTTCTTAGATAATCCAAAGACAAGGTATCTATCCATCTGCCCTTTCTTTCTTTTTCTCCTACGATAGGCTTTTGGATTATTGATCTTTGCCTGTGTGCAAGTTTCCCAGGGTTGCTATAACAAGTTGTTCCCAGCCTGCCTTAAAATTATGGGTACTACTGATTCAATGCTCATCGTTCTGGAAGTCAGATCGAAGTCAGTGTCCCAAAACTGAAATCAAGATGTTACCAAGGTCCTTCTTCTCCAGAGGGTGGGGGAGTCTGTGCTTGATCCCACGGGTTCTGGCGGCTACCCTATACCTTTACCAATAGCCATGTCACCCTCATCCCCACCTCTGTGACCACGCCACCCCTCTTCTGCCTATGTCATCTCCCACTGCCTCTCTTATTAGCCACTAGTGATTGCATTTGGTTCTACCCAGAGAATGAAGGAAAGTCTCTCTGTCTCAGCATCCTTAATGTAAGCCCATCTGCAAGGGCGTTTTCCCACGTGAGGGATCATGTACAGGCTCCAGGCATTAGGACCTGATTTTCTTTTGGGGCCATTATACAGCCTACAGGCCCTATTTTCAACTACTGGGAGGTGACTTAAAGAAGAGAGAGTTAAGGAAGCTCAGTTTTGTCCTTGGAACAGCTCAAGTGTTTATGAAGGGACTGTTGAGAACATATTGTGCCCTGGTACTGCTTCCAAGCACTGTGGAAGATACAAAGATATCTAAACTCTGCCTGCCCTGAGGTCACTGAGGTTTTGCTAGAACAGAAGATGTGGATGTGATAAGTCATGAGGAAAGGTCCTGTGGAAGCTGAGACACCTGCCGCTGGTACCCACAGTGAGTATCCAGGCCACGCTTTTTATCTCCACGACCTGGCTTCCTATCCCAGATCATCTAAGGGAGATTTGGGGGGTGGTCACATCCAGCCCACCTGTGGGCTCTTTTCTGTGCCTTGTCCTGGTCTCCGGGTCCTTTCCTAGGAGCCACTCACTCCTCCTGCACATGCTCCCTTCTGTTTTTCTTACACTTTCATTAAGCCCAGGAAAGACACATACAAGAGACAGAACTATTACCATAGCATGTTATATCATTCTGCACAATTTGAATTTTATGCAACTTGGTCCGTCTACACAAACATCATATGCCAATATAAACTATGGAAATATTCCTTTAAGAGAGAAAAGTGATTTTTTTCTTGTAGATGTTTAAGGAAGCCTAAGTTTTGATGAGTTGTAATATATGGTGTTGATACCAGTTTAGGGACCCCTGGTGCTCCGTTTATCTCTAGGACCTGATTATCTTTAATCCACATAGACAACATAGAAAGACAGGCCTGGGGTCAAACCTTGGGTCCCCAGTGTGATCAGATATGCTTACTGTCTGGGCTGAGCAAGTCACTCTGCCTTTCCTAAATCACACTTTTTGAACTTCAAACAAGGGCTAACAATACTACTTACCTTGGGGTTGTTGGCACCACTAAATGAAATAGTGCCTAGAAAGTGTTTAGAACGTTGCATTAAAGTTTGTCCTTTGCTCCTTGCCCCCCTTTTTTCCTTTAAAAATAAATGTTTGTGTGTTGGGTGAATTAATCAGCTCTGTTTAGCACACTGCCCGAGTCATCAAACACCATTCTGTCTGTTCCCCCCCCCCAACAGGCTCACGATGACAAATTAAACATTTCTTGGGCTACCATTTCACATTGGATACAGACCAAGCTCCTAAATTACGTTTTATGTGACAATGTCTCCTATATTTTTGTTCCCTTGACTTCTCAAATTCAGCATAGTGTATTTCTGCCAGTAAAAGTGAAATAAGACAGTTAAGTTGCTGACGGTAGCTAATAATGATTCCTAACATGAGGGAGGATTGTGTAGCCATTACATCAGTGACAGTTGCCTTCCAACAATTATTGTTAATCCAATCACTCGAATATCCACATGTACCTTTGTGATAAATAATCTCATGCACACTTCAGTACCCTGCGTGTGATGAGGTTGATAACGGGCTGTGCTTGAACACGGTTTGGTCTCGTTTGAACAGTAACATTCTGGAGTTTTATAATTCTGTGTCATTAAAATTCTTACTTCAGATTCAAGGGTAAAAAAAGACGATTCCTCCCACACAGAGCTTCCAATTGTCACACCTTGTGTGTACCTTGCGTGGTGAGCGGCTTGAGAAGGGGCAGTAGCAGTGCCCTTGGCTGAGCGCTGTCTTTGCCTTCAGTTATTTTTCAGGGAAAGACACATAAAAACAGAATGTGACAGAAATAAAAGAAACGTCAATATAAATTTAGACAGCAAATTTTTCTTTTCTTTTTTGGAAAAGATTAATGCTTTAAAGAAAAAATATATAGTATGTACTAAATCAGAATCAGTTTTTCAGTATCTTTGTATAAATGGAATATATTTGTTTCTTTTTCAAAAACTTAACTCTGAAGCCAGTTGCCATCACTGTGACTTTGGTGTCCTAAATTACTTTCTACAGATGAGGAGAATCCATTTAATCACATATGGGTAGCTTTTCTATTTAAAAAAAAATTTTTAAAGAGAGTAGAAATTAGAATTAAAGCAAAAAATTTACAAGTGATACAGAATTTCATTTAACAGTAATATGAATTTTACAGTATTTGTTGTAATACAGTATTGTCTTTGAACCAGTTATTCATATTACCAGATATATGCATGTATAATTGGAAGAAGAAAAAGGAAAGAAATGTATAAGAAACCAAGAAGAGAAAAAATACCAACAATTGCAAAAAGGACATGAAACAAATTAAAGTATTAACTGCTCCTTTCCATAGGCCAGCAGAAATGCACAGTACAGTTGTCTAAACCATCCTACTTACATACATAGATAAATCTCCTTCCCCCACTCCCCTCCTGTCCTTCTCCGAAGCTCAGTAACTCTTTGCTTTTGAATAAGTTCACTCTTTTCCCAGTATCTGTTGTACCCTTCAGATTCCATGTTTTTCTTTCAGGTTCTCGTACTAAGGAGATAATGTGATGTTTGCACATGTGGGTCTGATTTCTTTCACTTAAGAGTATGCTATAGTTACATCCATTTGCTGACAGAAGACTCAGATTTCTCCTGTTTTATAACTGAATAATACTTCATTGTGTTAAACTACCGCATCTTCAGCGATATATGTGCACCCATGTTTATCACAGTGTAGTTTGTCATAGCTAAATTCTGGAAGCAACCCAGATGTCCATCAACTGAAGAATGAATAAAGTGGATAGCTTTTCCAGATAGGGTCTAAAGTAGACGTTACTAAGTTATGGACAGGATCAAAATACATGATGAATGTTTCAAATAAATTTCTATGACAGTAAAAGATACATTGCTATTAATGTTCCCTCAACATAATCTCCCTCAGTTGAACACTCTTATCCCATTATTATTATTATTATTATTATTATTATTATTATTATTATTA
>NW_004524579.1:36789230-36814985 GCF_000260255.1 Octodon degus
TTGCCAGGTGCTTCCACCACTGAGCTTATCTCCCCAGCTAATATTCATTATCATTCTTGACAATATTTCTTTTGCTTATAATATAAGCTTTTTATTATTTAAAACATTTACCATGTCTTTTATAACTCCTTATATATTTCATAAATAACTAGATAGGCCATCTGTTCCCCAATCCTGGCTCCTTTCAGGGAAGAACTGGGATTGGAGAGGCAAGAAAAGACTTTTTAGTTTTCTTAGATTTTGCTTCACTGCAAGTGTGCACTTTGCATTGTTCTTGAGATGGCATCCAAAATAAGGCCCCAATTTGTAATCAGAGTGGTTAAATGGTTCATTTGGAATGTGCTGGATGGCCCAGTGACTATTGTTGAGCAAGAGTCAGCACATGCTGATTGGTGTGCTAAGGTTTTTAACTAGGAAAAAGAAAGAAGAAAATAAGAGGAATCAGGACTTGTACTTTGAGTGCAAGCAGCCAAGTGTGTGACATGGAAGACTGTACACGTCACTGTGGTGAGAGTGGAGATCGCCACTGTCCTGCTTGCCAATCATGTGACCTTCAGCTAATGACTCGGCCTTTGTTTGTTTGTTGGCTGTAATGTATGGGTACTATCTGTTCTTGTGAGGCAAGTTATGTGAGACACTTAAACTACTTCTACCTAACACTTAAATCAAGTGTTTCATATATGCTAATTGTTGTTGGCTTACAGCTTAAAGTTAATTAGGTCATGCAAACAGGAGAGTTATATCTGCAGCTCAAATGGAAGTTTTTACAAAATTCTGTGCCCTAGAGAAGTGTATTTGGGTCTACACCTACATTCACCCAGTATCCCCATCTTCTCCCAGATTCTGCCTGCCTGCACCTGCTGCATCTGCGCTGTTATCATCCCTTCTGTGCAGATGGGAGATTGACCTTAGAGAAGTTGCATAACTCTGTTAAGTCATCCTTCAGTGAGTTGCAGGGCTGGACATAGACTAAAGTCACTCCACAGACCCCAAGCATCTGTGCTATCCACCACAGCACCCAAGCTATTCTTTCTGCACATGTCATCTTGCATGTTTCTGGGGACATGGAGCTGGAGAGCCCTGGCTCAGTCCCACGTGGTGTCACCAGTCTGCACTAGGTCCTGTTAGGTACTGGGGCTCCCTGATGACAGAGCGCAGTCCACTGGGCAGGGCTTCCACTGTCAGCAGCTGTCTACTTTTCTGTCTGGTTCTCTCCTAGGTCTCAATTATAAGGGAAATGCTGCTTGATGTACAGCAATATTTCTTAACATTGTTTGTCCAAAATGGACGTAAAAGGCAAGGGAAATTGCTACTACAGTAAAATCTGTCTCACAAGTTCTGAGAACTGTATACATCTAAAGAACTACAGAATTAATGAGCCTTAACTATTTTACAGTAGAAATAATATGACAGAAAGTTTAAAGTGTTGTTTCTTGGGTTCTTTGGTCAGGACCTAAGTTTTTTAATTCCTATATTACTCCTTTGAACTATGAAGAAAAGAACAGATAACAACATAGAGAAAAGAAGCACAATTGATTTGCAGTTCATTTAAAGTGTAAGTGTGTGAATATATCTGTTTGGTTCAATGTATTTAAACACTGAACAATTGCTATGGACTAACTCCCTTTTCCCTCATCTTATCCCATAGACAGTCCTTAGAAGTCTGATTTTACTGCAATTAAATGGCTTTGGTCAGTTGGAAGGGCAGGAATTGTGTGGGAATCATCTATATAGCATGCAGCTGTGAGCGTAGACCACCTCACAGGAACTGCCTGCAACGTGTCGCCCTTTGGGGGTTTCTTTCCAGGGAGGTTTCCTGGAACATAACAGTTTAATTCACTTCCCAGCACCTACTACACTCAAGGCCTTGTGCTAGTATTCCACATTGTTTCATGAATTCAGTAATAATGCACTGGATTACACATCTCTGTTCTCATGTCAGAGCTGCATAGGGCAATTGGGTCTTAGATAGCCTGGAAAGAACCGATGGGCAATTCTCTGAACCCCTCGGTTTATGGGGCAGACTACTCTTTTACAATCCAGTGCCTTTTTTTTTTTTTTTTTTAAGCAGCTGTCGTAGGACAAAAACACTGGATGTTCTTGAAGCTTTTGTTTCACTCAAAGATTTTTGTGGGAAAACTGTAACATGTTCAAATCGGTTATTGAAATGTGAAGTTGAATGCAGAATTCTCATGAATATTGAAAATGATCCAGAAGCTTTGCCCCAGCCCAGGCCCTGCTCCAGCAGCATCTCACTTCAGCCGTCAGTCATTGCCACGTGGCTCTCTGTGGCACATAGAGGTGCCCACCGGCGTCCACTTGGAGAGGTGGTAGAGGCTTGTTGTGCCCCTGGTTGGCCTGGCAGATCAGAGTATTCACTGCAATGTCAGCATGAGGTTAGAGTGTAAATGTAGGTCTGGGTTAGTGCCCTTTGGTGCCACAAGTAGATTTCATTGGTTTTGTAGTCTAGCCCAGAGATTACTTTTTATTACAGTTTTCATGAGGATCATGGGTTTCATGTTCCAGCCATGTTTATTAGTTGTTGACAGCTTCCTGTCAGATCATCCTTTAAAGAAAAGAGAGGAGAGGCTGACCAGATAGCTCAGCAGCCTAAATGCCTGCTATGCAGGCGCAGGGACTGGGGTTGGATCCCCAGCGTGCAGTACCAGTCCCAGCCCCGGAGCGCACTGAGACAGCGATGAAGACTGGGTGTGGTGGTACACGCCTGTAATCCCAGCTCTTGGGAGGCTGAAAACAGAAGAATCACTAGGAGTCCAGTCTATATTGTGAGACCCTTTAAACCCTGTAAACTCTGTACTAAATATATAAAAAAAAGAAAGAAAAGAGAGTAGAAAGAGGTAATTTAGGCAATGCTAAAGTATGTCTGCATCTTAAATTTATAGAAAGCTCTCTCCTTTAATCTTGCATCTGGGCCTTCACTTTTTTGCTCCATGGATTTATTTTTAAAGGATAAATTAACTACATAACATTCCAATTTCTTTTTTAATCTTTTTAAAAATTTAATTTGATTTAGTTTATTTACCTATTTAGTACAGGGTATCACTGTGTAGCTCAGATTCATAGTGATCCTCCTGTCTCAGCCTCCCCAGTATAAGAATGCCCCACTACACCTGGTTTCAGTGGCCAGCATTATATGCCCAGGGTTCTGGGGCAGGTACTACATGTGGTATTGGGGATCGAACCCAGGTCCTTGCACTTGCCAGGCAGGTGTTTAGACTGCCAAGCTATCTCCCCAGCCTTCAATTGCTTTTTTTAAGCCTTTTTATATATTTTTATCCCACAGAATAAATGAGCATTTTTCAAACTGTACATGCTGAACGGTTTGCAATACAGCGAAGTTCTTTGATTAGAGACCAGACTGAGTGACCCATGGGTGGCTGAAAATAGCTGTGTGCTTTTCCAGTTGGCCTGTTTTGGCAGAAACTCATTGTTCCTCCTATTTCTCAAAGTCAATTTAAAATATTCCCACAGTGACTTAATAACATTCAGTAGAAACTTGCGTGAGCTTTCTATATGTGCAGATGCCTGATGTCTGTAATAGCCACAACACAGGAAGTGCAGGTGGCTGGCAGCCCCACTTTCTAGATGAGGAACCCGGTGTGGGAAAGACTTGCATCCAGGCCCAGTCACCTAGTGGGCTTCTAAGCCAAGAGCAGAGCCCGAGACCCAGCTACTCCTCCAGCCTGCAAGGGCTCCTTCCTGCCTGTCTCGCAGAGCACAAGCATCTAGACCAGCACTCACTGGTGGCAGAGCTCCCTTCACATCTTCCATCTCAGAGTCATCGGTGTGGAAAAGATGTAGGTTTTGGGAGGAGACTGGGGTGAGGTAAATGATGTGTCAGGGTGCTTGCTGTCAGTATTGAGCAGTCTCCATCTCGGGCCTCACAGCCCTCATCCTATGGGATTTTCCAGAAGGCTAGCCCCACAGCCACTTGGCAAGCATGGGCACTTGACTTGTAGTGCCCAGTGATTCCTGGCCACAGAGGATTAATTGAATTTTTCTCCCCCAGGTTTGCCTTGTGCTCAAGTGGTGCCTTACTTGAACCCTGTGCTAATTCTAGTTATCATTCGTGGTTTGATTGTTAAAGACATTTGATAGGACATTGGAGAGAATATTGGGAGATTTTTCTCCTCCATTGCTTTTATCTAAGGTCCATTCACATTCCCTTTCTTTTAATTTTTAAAAAATCATTCATTTATTTAGTCACTTGTTTATTTATTTATTTGGTACAGGGTCTCGCTGTGCGGCTCAGACTCAAAGTGATCCTCCTCCAATCTCAGGCTCCCCAGTGTGGGGGTTACAGGAATGCGCCACCATGCCTGGTTTTGGTGGCTGGCACGGTGCTCTCAGAGTTCCGGGAATGTGGAACCAAGGATCGAACCTGGGTCCTTGTGCTTGGCAGGAAGGCACTTCAGTCTGCTGAGCTGTCTCTCCCCAACCCCACATTCCCTTTCTTAGGTTCCTGGGACTTCCTCACTTTAATGGCTTCTCATCGTGTGTTCCAAATTGCTGCCCTAGATGAATATGGTTCCTTGTTCTTGAAGATAACTCTGCTGTTGATTTTAAGCACAACTCTGTTAAGCCAGGAGCTCAGCCTCTCACAGGTTTTCTAGAACCCACTATGATGTAGTGTGAGCTCTGTCATGTTCTTTGTTTTGTCCAGTGATCGAGGAACTGGTGTATGGAGCTTTGCTGGCTGATTTCTCCCCTTTTCTAAAGTACTGTAGGGGCTGGAAGGAAGACAGCTGGAGAGAAGGAACATACTTTTCTTCAAATAAGTAATTAATCTGTCCTATGCCTTGGCAAAGCAATGAGGCCCTGAGCTGCACACACTGGAGACAAGTGACTTTGAAGTGTTGGAGCGGGTGAAGTTGGGTTCAAATCGCAGTTCTGCCCACTGCTAGTCATGGAAACTCATATTACTTTCTTTTTTGCTGATGCTGAAGGCCAGAGAGTTACAGAAAAATGAGTACAAGATCACTGACGGTCACCTAGAGTGGCCCACGGATGGAGCAAACACCTTCCTCAGCAGGTGGGAGCCGAGTGGGATGGGACAGTGGCTCTCAGGTGGGCACCGTGTTGCTCTCGCCTCCTGCGGGGACATTTGGCAATGCCTAGAGTGTGGGGAATACTTCCAAACATCTAGTGAAGCTCAAAGCAACTCCCCACAGCAAAGAATTAGCCTGCCCTTAATGCTCATAGTACTGACTTTGAGAAATTTTGGCAGGAATAACATTTCTTGAATCTAACTGTCTCACTTAATATCAGTTCTATGCAATGTAAAGTTGTTTTATTCTCACTTTATGGATGAGGAGTTTGATCTTTGGTGGTTATTAAGATCTTTGGTTACTCAGCTGTCCTGCTTAGACATGGGATTTTGAACTAGCTGTCTATGCCTACAAAACCCATCGCTGCTTTCCTTCCCAGTAGGTAGTGAGCTGCCCATCACTGATGATGTCTAGAACAGGGTAAGCAAGTGGATAGAGACGCAAGTTTCAGGTGTTTCATTAAATGACTTTCATCCTCAGATTCGTTTTCAAATGAGATTTGTCTTCTGGTTCCAGTATTAGATTGGCAAGCACACATCTCTTGGCCACAGGCAGCAGAATCCCTGTGCTTTGTCTATGCACCTGTGAGTCTTATTCCTATTAATATCTCGGCTCTATCAGGCCAGAGGGCCAGGGTTCCAAACAGGGACAGCCAGCATTGCGCCCCCACCCCCATCTCATCCACATTCTAGCTCAACAGTTATTTTTACCCACTGTGTAAATGGGTCCAGCTCCTTCTCATTTGGGAGAACAGGAGGGACACCAAGGGACTGTCTTGCAGAGGCATGGTGGGGGGGGGGCTGTTTTATGCTATTAGAGATCATAATTGTCTTCCAGTATCACAGTTAATTACAGTTTGTCTTTTGTGGCCAGTGAAAGCCACGAGCTTTACTCAATGCTTATTCACCCTGGCACAAATCAGATTAAGTTGGAGAGTTTTGATACGGACCAGTGTCTGAGCCCCTCAACCAGAAGCATGATTGTACAAGCCCTGTACCTGTGTTTTTAGAACTTATCAGGTAGCGCCAGTATCCTGACAGGTGGGAGCCTCGGGTCCGTACCACGATTGAGTCCTGCCTCAGGACCAGCAGGTATTATTTTTGTCCTAGAGAGACTAGCAGTACTGGTGAACCTGCAGTGCATGCATTGGTCATCGTTGGAAGCACCGAAAGGTTTGCCATCGCTGAAGGAGAATGGGTCCAACTGGGCTCCTGGGGGAAGAAGATGCTTCTTAATAGGTGTAGCAAGTAGAAGGTGGTTCATGTTCTGCACCCAAATCAGCACTGCCAGAAACCAAAGTTAAATTGTTTCTACTCGTCCTCAGAAAATGGTACATAGCTTTATGGAGGGCTGTCAGTGGCCTTTGCCTGGGAGCTTTTGTGCAGCTGGGCAGCTGTGAGACAGATGTGACAGATAGCTGTGATGCCAGCCCAGAACCCAGAGCCTGGAAGGGACAATCAGACCTTTTCTTTCCCTTGATGGTGTCAGAGTGTAGATTACATGCAGTTCTCCAACTCTGGGTTGGAAGAGAAGATGTCACAAATAGGAAATTAGACATGATGATGGTCAGGGTGACTCATCGTGCTGACCGAGGATATCCTGTGTCCCCCAAAGCCCCTCTGCCTGGACAGTGCAGTGTCCTCGCCACACCCTCCTCCTCTGTGTTCCACAGTTGCTTCATGTCAGCATCAAGCCAGGACGTCGGTTGCTGAGGTTTGCTGATGGGCACTGTGCTCAACACTTGGCAAACCGCCTTGCCCTGCTGTCCGGCAAGTTCAGGAATGGACTCTTCCGAAGGGCTCTGGGCCTTCCCTTCCTGTGGGGCTGGACCAGCATGGGGCCACAGTAGGAGGACTATATGCCCTCCTCAGCTCCCTGTCCCCTGCAGGCCGCTTTTCCGAGACCCAGTCCTTGCCATTCATTGAGAATTTATTGTCAACTGTGTCTTTGCTCACCTAATGAGTTCCCAGGGGCCTTTGTGACCTGACCCTGATCCCCTCTCTGCCATCGTCCTCCCCCAC
The DNA here is from genome assembly GCF_000260255.1 of Octodon degus. Lineage (NCBI taxonomy): Eukaryota > Metazoa > Chordata > Mammalia > Rodentia > Octodontidae > Octodon > Octodon degus. The sequence goes on from NW_004524579.1 coordinate 36,796,321, forward strand.
AAACTTCCAGGTATGGATCTCACCCTTTCCCACAAGCTTCTTCAGTGCCTGCCTGCTTCAGCCTGATACCTCCACAGCAACGTAGACCCATTCCTTCCTGTCTTCCTTCACACAAAGTCCTGCTTCCTGACCCCGCTTGAAGAGTACATTCTCCCTAAAGCTGTACCAACCTTGACCCTCGGCAAGGCGAGCCCCTTCCCTGTTAGGTTTCTGCAGCATTCTTCCTGTGCTCTGTTACAGAGCAGCTCCATGCTGTGTGGATTTTCCAGACTGCAGTGTGCCGCGAGAAGTGCTTGCCTCCATGGCTGGCCGCCCCGGAAGGTGCCAGGGAGGAAACGATTCTGAGCTCAGCACCGCTGTGCACATCACGGTTCTGGTTCCCAGGGTTCTTTCCCAGTATTTGCATCCCCAATTTATTGGGTGTTAAATCGTGATTATCAGATGGTTCTGCTAAAACTGACATTCCTACAGTTTCTTGGAGTGTGCTTCTATATGGAGTACAGGGCTGAACTCTGCCATCCAGAGCAAGGCAGAGAGAGCTTGAGGCCCTAACATCACAGCTGGGCTCCCACAGCAACTGCGAGCGCACTGGAGCCCATCGAGATTCTAGCATCTTCTCGCAGCCCATGACCTGCCCACTTGTGTCCCTGGGCCACAGCCAGACTCCGGCTGCCAGGCTGCTCTGGTCTTTGCCTGCACAGCTGCTCCTTGCTCCCCGCATGTCTCTACAACTTCTGCTTGTGTTTTTGAAGCGTAAGAGAAGCGTCCCTTAAATAGACGGTCTTCCTGAGGCCAGACAGAACCAGCATGGTGTAGTCCTCCCTGCCTGTCCGGTGTGCTTTTATTGGGCCTGTGAAAGTCCTGAGAGCTGCTATGAGATCTGTTGACAGGGACATCTTGTTTGTTGTTTTGTGTCTCCAGGACACCTTACTGTGCTACAGTGAACAGCAGATATTGACCCTTCCCTCTGAAACATAAATGACAGAAGAGCAGAGGAGGTAGCTGTGTGTGTGTGCATGAGAGAAAGAGAGAGAGAGAGAGAGAGAGAGAGAGAGAGAGAGAGAGAGAGAGAGAGAGAGATATTGATTGATTGATTTTGATTCTCTGAAAAGTACCTGAAATTTGCTCGGTTTTATGTTCTGGTGCATATATGAGGGGAATTTGGATCTGAGCATGTGCGTTCAGAACATGTTTTATCACGACTTCTTTTAAGTGAACTTAATTAATTTCAAGAACATCAGTGATGCCCTTTGCAGAGGCTCGTTAAGGCGATGGCACATGCAGGACAAGGTGTGGATGAAGGCCAAGCTGAACTCCCGGTGTTCTCCTGAGCCACAAGGCTCTGCCCGCATGATGGGGGCTGATGCTCCTGTCAAGCGGAAGGAGAAGTAAGATCTTTTCCCTGGAGCCTATGATGACAGCTGGTGTCATGCTTTACTGAATAATGAGACAGGGTCGAAAGAAGGAACTCGTCGTGATGTTAAGGTGGCTCCCCAGATGCTAAGCTGTTAAAGGGTCATTGTGCCTTTAAACTTGGACCAAGGGGCTTCTGTGAAAATTACCAGGGCCGTTCATTATTAGGATAATTCAGAACGCATGCTGTTCCCTGCACAAGTGCGCATACGCACACCCGCACACAGAGTCCAGGCAGCACCCTGCCAGCCAGCGGAGCCCTGTGCTGTGGAAGAGGCACCAGGTGCAGAGCTTGCGCCTGGTGGCGAAGCGGGACAGCAGAGGGGCTCTTTCTGCCTTTGTGGTCCACACAGCATGACGTTTATGTGATTGTGTGACATTTTCACTCTTAAATCTGGATTCTGTAACTTATATTGTATATCCTCTATTTTTCTCTTCTATTTATCTTAGAAAATCATAATTATTGAAGTCACTCCATAGTGATTTCCAGGATCAACTATCAGACGATGGATAATTCTAGATTCTTTGTTTTGTGTTGTTTGGAGAAGGATAGGCATGTGTTTGTGGTGCTGGGAATTGAACCCAGGGTCCTAGCACTGAGCTATGTGTCCATCCCTTTTTAATTCTTTTTTTCTTTGAAGACAGGATCTTCCTCATTGCTCAAGGTGGGTTCCAACCTGGGATAGTACTCCTGCCTCAGCCTCCCAGAGTTTTTCATTTCTGTAGTTGAATGACTCAGATTCTTTGGGTGGTGACACATAAAAAGAAATTAATTTTGTACCCCAACTTAGTACATATATTGATATTTGTATGAAATGAAAGCTAACTCCTCGGATAGAACAATGTGTATTCCATGGAAGGCACTGGCAGTTTCTGTTCAGTTCTACTTCACTTCAAGATGAAGGAAAAGTTGGGGTGTGACTCAGTTGGAGAACCCTTACCTGGCCCTGGCTGGGTTCAGTCCCCAGCACCAGGAAAAACAAAAACGCTTCCTGTAAGTCATTGTGGGATTGAAACTCATAGCTTAAAGAATATTGCCTCCATACTTAGTCATATGGTGACATTTCCTGAGAATCACCAGTCCCCTTCGATGCTTTTTATTGTCCTTTGCCTGTTTTTTGCATAAGATCTAAAATTGCCCCCAAGTCTCCTGTGTTCAGAAGGCTGTTGATTATGGGTGTTGACAGCTGACCTGCTCTGAGGAGGTGGGGTCTGGTTGGAAAGGGCAGGTCACTGTGGGTGTGACCCGGAACTCTGTATCTGCCTTCCTTCTCCCCTAGCTCTGCTTCCTGGCTGCTGTGAGAACGGCTTTTCCTTCGCCATGCCCCTGTGCCGCTTTCTTTGGAGCCAGCCATTTGTGGGCTGAAACTCCTAAGAGCATGAGCCAAAATAAACCTCTCTTCTTTTAAGTTGCAGTTGTTAGGTGTTTTGTCCCTGCAACAAGGACATTGACTGAGACGCCTGACACCTTCTGGCCCAACATGAGCGCTGGGCATCTTTCCTGGCTTCTGGTACTTTCCTGTGCTCCCAGTTCCCTGCCGTGGCTCTGAGCTTCGATGAGACGCTCAGTGTGCGCAGCTTTGCTGTTACCTCCCTCTATGTGGGGGAAAGATCAGGGCCATGGGGTCACGGGGGAGCAGTAACATTCGGATTAGGGAGTGGCCTTAATCTCTACTCCTTCCCAGAGCCAAAGAGTCTGTGCGATCCTCTGAGTAGATGGGTTCTTCTGGAAATTAAGTCCCATTTATTTTGCCAGAGTGACTAAGTTTGGCGTCCACTCCGGTGCTGGCTCCTCTGACCACTGCAGAGTCTGAGAGAAGGACCCAGGAGCCCCAGTAGGGTCTCAGTGGAGCTGTAGCAGCACGCCTGGAAGTGGATGTGATGTAACGTCATCTCCTTTCTCGTTTAAGGGAGTATCATTGGGCTAAAGGGGAGGGAAGAGTGCAAGTAATCAATCAGCATTTAGTGTGCAGTTCCTAAGGGAGGTAGTACCTGAGTTGCACGGGCATTTGACTTTCTCAGTAGTAGAATATGGACTTCTGCTTCACCCTGTGTGACATTTCAGAGGCTCTGTTGCATACTGTCATTTTACTTTGAGTAAGTATTTGATGGTTCGTCAGAAGTATGATTTACAAACCTGCATGCCCTCACCCTAGAGAACAATAGAACAACTAAAAGTTGGAATTCACAGCCCCTTTCCACTTAAAGAAAAATGCCAGTACTCACTGTATGTGTTGAAATCCATTCGGTATTTGTAGTTAACATGAGGCTTAATGGAAATGATTTCCTAATGTGAATGAATGGCAATTGATTTGATTAATGTGTCTGTGTAATATTGTTATTACACATTGTAAACATCAATACTGTGGCAGGATGTCCTTATAAAGCTGTGATGACCTCAGATGCCATCCTTGCAGGCTCTGGGCAGGATCCTTCCACAGGTATCCAAGGTGACCTGTTCCTGTGCCTACTGTGATACAAAGGCCCCCAAGAGTTTCTTATCCCCTATTATATCTTCTGCAGCTGAAAACATTTGTAAAAATTGGGAGAGAGGTCTTCACTCAAATATCTTATTGCCTGTACTTTCTGTACTTTGGGCAATCTTGGGCATTTCAAAACTTAGGTTTCTCAACCAAAGACATCTTCCACTGACTGATGGAAGGTTGATTTAAGCTCTTTCACTTGAGCCATGTGCTGTTTGGGGCTTTATCCCCATTTTTTAAATTTATTTATTTATTTATTGTATATTTTAGGGAAGGGTCTACAAGGCGTTCAGGGTCTCACTACTAGATCAGACTCCTAGTGATGGGCCTGTTTACAGCCTCCCAAGAGCTGAGATTACAAGCATGCTTCACCACAATCAGTTTCAATTGTCGTCTCAGCTGGCCCCTGTGCCTGCTTGCAGGCACTTTAATCCAGAGAGCTATTTGACTGGCTCTATCCCTATTTTATTTAAAAACTGATTTTATTTCTATTTCCCTTGATACAAACTAGTAAGAGCCTCACACTTTTAACCATGAAGTTCCTTTGTCTTTGGCTGGTTTAGGAGTTGTCTTTTCAGTGTGATAAAGAAATTGATAAGATAGGGTCAGGTTCATGGCTTCAGAGTGCCTCCAGGAATTCAGTAAACTTTTTTCTTGAGGAAAGGAGCAGGTACCTTCAGAAATGGCAGCGTGGAACATGACAGACCAGCAAACACTTGAACAGGACCCCCCCCCCAAAGTTGTTAGAGTCTCTGTGCTGACCTTAGAAGCCCCACTCATCCTCAGTGGGAGCCAGAGTCCAGGAGAGCCAGGAACTGGTGCATTCCCGCCTTCCTGCCACTGACAGGAGACTTTCCTGTCAGGAAAGTAGGTGCAGTAACTGGGCCTGCCTCTCATAGTTGCTGCAAGGACAGAGCTTGGGCACAGAGCCTGAGTATGAGCGCGTGGAAGTGGAGTGTTCTCCTTGGCATTTTGAGGGCACCTGTCTTAGGTTTCTGGGCAGAGCTGAACTGTTGTTTCAGTTCGGAACTGTGATAGCTCCCTAACAGAACTATATGGGCCTGCACATGTTCTGTGAAGTTTTGCAGAAAAGCATTTTGTTTCGTGATTCCTGAGTAGCTTTGCAGCTGTCAGGCTGTGGAGCAGAGCTTGGAGTATTGGTGTCTCCAGACGATTGAGTCCTGTGTCCTCCTCCTGCGTGGCCCTTAGCAGTAGCAGGAGGATGAGGGTGAACTTGGGGAGAGGGGACAAGCGGCCATGCCCGTCTGCTTACGGTAGCTAGACACACAGTTCCTCACTAATTTTCAATCAGTTTCCACCTCTTTGGGGATGGTACAGGAAACTGACATTATATAAGATAAATAATAGGAAACAGGGTGGGAGCTCTTTTACAAATAGGAAGGGGGAGGTAAAAAGAATTGAGATGCCACGTATGGTGCCAATTCCTCATGAGAAGTGTAATCATGAATACTTCAAAAATACACTGAAAATGTTTTAAAAGTTTAAAAAAAATTTAAGGGCAGTGACAGTAAAAATCAGCCAGAGGATGAATGATCAAGCTCCCTAGCTCCTTCTATGACTGTCCTCCGTGTGAGTCCCGGGGCAGTGTGGACTACCTCTGAGGTGGACAGCAAAGTCGTCATTACTTTCCAGGCCTTCTGATAACTGCTGCTTCCTGTAGGACACTCAGAACTTGGTGACACTTTCCGTGCACTCTTCCTGAGGCATCCCTATACTAGGGTATGGCAAATAGAGCTGAGAAAATGAAAGAACTGAAGTCTTCTCAAGGGGTGTGCACACCCGGCCAGGGCTTTAACTTGTCGTTTTCCTTCATGCATCATTTAGAGGGGAGAGATGGCTCTAGTTATCAAATCTTTTAAACTATCTCAGGGGAAACACCTAAGGCTCATGGAAATCATTTCATTAAATTTTGTTTGTATTAACCTGTTGCTTCTCTACATGGAAGAAGAGGAAGTTGAAAAGTAATTTCTATAAATTAGCAGATTTCTCAGTGAACCAGCAGAGTGAAAAGATGAGCCCAGGGTTTGAAGTGAGGGATCTGTACTCTGGGGCTTGTCTTCCACTCACTATGGGGTGAGCTTGATCACATGTAAAGGACTTCAGAGCATTTGTGCATTTGAAGATGCCCAAGCAGTGGCACGTGTCAGTCCACCCAGGCCTCAGCTCATCTGAGCACTCAGGGCCTTGCTGTGAGCATGATAACCACAGGACATGGTGTCCGCGTATCTGCCATCTCCCCGATCTGGGTTAGAACCTCCAGGTGTCTCAGAAGGGCCCAGTGAGCACCTTCCAGGGAGTTCCTCTGGGTGGCGGAGGGAAAAAGCAAAGCGTGTGGAGTGTCCAGAACTTACAGGAGCTACTACTTACAAGTGCGTTATCAAGCAGTGTACCTCATGGATGGAAGAGGCTTTTGATTTTATCATCTGCAGTTTGTAAGATTTATTAGTCACTAAGTTCCATACTCCCTTGCTAGACTCTCAGCTGCCGGGAGGCTCTTAGTTTGTAATATGTGATAAATAAATACCTGTTTAAGATGTTTCTGTACTGTCTTCTCTGCCGTTGTTTTTAATTTTAGTTTATTAGTACAAGTGCACGGTATATATGGAGTGATGGGATCTGCACTGTGGGGCTTGTCTTCAGCTATCTGTGGGAAAAGTTACAATACAATTTTTACCTTTCTTGTGGGAAGTTGGTACCTGTGCCTGATACATCTTGGTAACTCTTTTTCATCTCCTTTTCCTTCCTTCCTTGGACACTCTCCGTCTTCTTTTTATACCAGGCCCAGCTTTACCCCTAAAACCTCAGCAGCCTCACAGGTCCTTCCTGACTGCCTGCCTGACCAACCACGCGCTCCCCACCCTCAGACACGAGTCCTTACCACCCTGCTTGGCAGCAAGCATTAACTAGTCTCAGCCAACTGAAGGTCCTGTGCACGGATTTTCCAGCTCCCAGGTCTCCTGGAGATGCCTCTCTGTGCTTCATCTTGGCCCTGTGCCTTCAGCTTTCCTGCTGCATCTAGTGGCAGGCCCTGGGCCTCTGTCTCATTGTGTAATGAAATTTATTTTTTGAAGAAAAACTAACACACTCAGCAAACAGATGACGATGTTAACTCTTTGCTCTCTTCACAGACACGAGACGACTTCCTGGGCCAGGTGGACGTGCCCCTTAGTCACCTTCCGGTAAGGACAGTTACATGCTTTGTGTCACAGCTGTGGGGAGTGGTTTCCTACCGTTGCCAGCTGATGGACTTGTAAGGTGGAGTGGCTGGATGAGGAGCACGTGCCGAGGCCCTTGCTCCTTGCTCAAGAATGATCCTTTCAAGGAAGAGAGTGAGAGATATCTGGATCCCATAGGCTGTTCTAGTTGTGCCAACATCCCCAGCTCCCACCTTCTCCAATCCTATAGCGCCTCTGCCTTTGCCTGCCATACCTTAGGAATGACCCTGTCCTTTGTCAAGCCCCGTTGATGGCTCTACTCCCAAATTCATCTTCAGAGTCTAGTTTGATGCCTTCCCCTCTGTCTAGTAGTGTGCATGCTTGCTTCTCATGGACACCATGCTGGTGTTTCCCAGATTTGAGTGTGTGGCTTTCTCAGCATAGAGACAAAAAAGACAACATTATTCATGTTCATTGACCTGCTCCTGTTCATGTCTGCTTAGACAAGCAAAACAGCTAGGGCTGTCGACTGCTGAATGTGGCATCACCCGCAACCTGAGGCAGCGAGTAGGGGGTGGGAATAAGACCTGGAGCCCTAGGTGGAAGCAGCTTATCTCATATTGTGGCCCCAGTTTTCTGAGCTGTCTTCCCCTGAGCAGCACAGATGCTCAGAGCCGAAGTAGTAGCTGAGAGAGGAGAGTCAAATATTTCTGCCTTACAAGGGCATTGTGTTTTTTAAATGCTTTTGTGTGGGTGTGAAACATAAATAGTCCATAAACTAAAATGACTTGTACCACCTAGTGCAGCCTTCCTGCTGTAAACCGTGGCTGTCCCCGTATGTTACATACTGAGACTTCGTCTTCCCAGGCAAGCTTTGAGGATATACTGGAATGGGAAGGCAAGCAATTTATTCCTACTCAGGGGAGCTATTAAGGAAAAAAGGTTTCAAGAGCATTCCCTTTCAAGAAATGGAAAGGAAGAGTGATAGCTTTAAAATATTTTGTTTCTATATAAAAACCTGAAACGTAAAGGTGGCTTGAGAAGAGAGAGAGAGAGAGAGAGAGAGAGAGAGAGAGAGAGAGAGAGTGTACATGCGTGTGTGCATGGCATTTTTGCATGAGATTGATTTTAAAGGCTGTCAGAAGTCCAGTTAGCTTTTTTCAGGTCCCATCGAGAGCATGTGAATGTCTCAGTATCTGTTAGGAAGACTCTTCCTGTCTTTGCATACCGGTAGATCTTCTCTTTATGCTCTGTGGGTCAAAGCTGTAGTTCCTTGGTTGGCCATCTGTTCATGGCTATCTCCAGCAGTGCTTTTCCCTGAAAGCCGTATCTTGGCCGGGGGGGGTGGTTATTTATTAATCCTTCCTAAGAAAATTAAGTGCAAGTTTTGCCAACTTGCTCTAAGAAGGCCTTGTTGGAGTGATTTAGTAATGATTGGGTTTGAAAGACTGGGCATAGAGCCCAGAGAATTGAAGGAGAGGCCACGTCAGTAGCAGGAATGGCTCACCTTCGATTTTGGTGGAGGCAGGTGTGGGCTTTCCAAGTGCTGAGGCTCAGGCTTAGAAGTGAAGCCAGCAGATTAAGGAGATGAAACAAAGACCACCTAGAGAGGACCGATTCCTCAAATATAACCAAGTCAGTGAAACAGTGGGTCCTCCCCAAAAGTAGTCTTCATTGGTACACCATAATCCGTGTGCTTCAAAGGGACTAGTTTTTAAGCCAACTCCCTTTTTAGGGAGATGGACCATAAATGAAACAAAAGGAATGGATGAAGGTAAATTATTATTTATATGATAGTAGAACCCAGATAGTGTATTTTGAATGGGCATGGCGTTTGGCCCCAGAATTTGAGGTGCTATTATATGCCTCTGTGATTTTATGTTGGGCACTCCCCTGAAAATTGCGTAGTGCCAATCATTTTGTGTGATTATGCACAAATGTGAAACTGTGAAGTCAGTGGAAACATTTGAGTATGTTTGATAGAGTGAATAATGGACGGTCATTTCATGGTAGTATAACAGCCATTGTGAGGTCATACATGGCCTACAGATTCAGTATATCAGAATCTCCAAAATTCAAGTAAGAAACTTCAGAAGGTGAAGATAGTAACCAGTTGTCTTCTTAGTAATGAGAAACCACTGGAGAACAGGACTGTGGTGGTAACTTTGCCCCTCCAACCCACCCATGCCTTTTTAGGAATATATGAATCTGATGGGGGGGTATGATTAGCAAATGATTTTTATAAGGGCCTGTCCTCTGCTAGAGAGTGCATTCATTCAGGACAGACTTATTGGTGGAGAGGATTCTGGTGTTTGAGGATGCATTAGTAGGGCCAGTCCCTACCTCATGTCCAGGTGCCACTATTACTGGAATCACAGGTAGCACCTTAGCGTCTGGAATGTGGTTAATGTGACGGAGAAGCTGAACTTATCATTCTGTCTTAAGTAAAATTTAAACTTCAGTCAGATGTGGCCAGTGACTACTACATTGGATGGCATGTGTGAAAATCAGACCAGGGTACTCTAGTCAAAAATGCTTGATTCTAGATAAATAGGATGATATCCACCTCTAATCCTGCACTCTGGGAAGTTGAGGCAGGAGGATCTTAAGTTAGAGCTCTTTCAGGGCAACTTAGTAACTTAGCAAGACCCTGTCTTAAGATACAAAAGCGACACAGTACAGGGGGCCCAGGCTCAATCCCCAGTAATGATGTGGGGAAAAAATGTGATTCTGTTATCTCAGATAATTCTGTTGGGAAAAACTGTAGGTGACACAGTTGCCCAATCTCCCTGTGTTCCTTAGCATATTTTCATGCTTTTTCCTTCATTTAGTGCTCACTTGGGGCTGTTTCTCTCTCCTTCTACCCATGTAACATACTAAAAATATTTAGTTTAGGTAAGAAAAAACCTCCAATTTTGAGGCACAGACATAAAAAGAATATCGTAGTTTCTTTTCTCTTTGCTGAGACAAAATACCCAACGCTCAACATTAAGGGAGGAAAGGTCTGTCTATCTCACAGTTTCTGGAGATTTCAGTCCGTGTTGAGCTGGCTCTAAGGCAGGGTGGCACAAGACAGAGGGGCAACCATCCATGGTTGGGAAAGACAGCAGAAGCAAGCAAGGGCAAGAAACGAGGCTTTCTGTCCCGACGCACCCGCCCTACGGTGAGGTAGCACTCACTCCTTAATCCTAGCACTGGACCATGAATCAGTCGCAAGCTCTAGGTTCAGCCACCTCTGAAAAGCCTGCCCCCACCCCCGGATGACTGCTTGAGGCTTTGAGGGCACATCTAGACATAAACTATAATGGAGAATTTTTCTGTTGATATTTTCCAAATCGCTAGTAGAAAAACACCCAGTTGCCCATTCTTCCATGTTGACATAGATACCATCTATTTCGAGGCATCCCAAAGTAGGAATGAGGCATTATCTTGTTGCCAAAAATATTACAAACCTTTATTCATTCAAGCAAAACCACTGTCGGCCTTGCTTCTGGCCTGCAGATATTGCCAGTGTTGAATGAAGCTCTTATCTAAATCAGAAACTTGATGGACAAAAATCAAGGCAGCAGAAAGGAACTTAGTATACACTGCTGACTGCTAGAAAATTGAAGAATTTAAACATTCTATCTTATGTGTTTTGAAAAAGAAATACTGTTGCCCTCCGGACATCTACTGAAGAACTTTTCCTCACCGGACCTGTCGCTGCAGTTGCCAGTGGATATTGGTGTTTGCAATATAAAACTTTGCTTTCAGATTCTTAGACTCCACTCTCCTAGGACATCCCCATCTGCAGCCATAGATTCTCTGGCCCAGGGAAGCCTCCAGGCTGACTACAGGGTCTCCTGCACGCCTCTCTTGCAAGTGGCCCAGTGAGCAGCACAGCCCTAGGTGGAGAGAGGCTCTCTCTGGCAGCATAAGCAGTGGAGCTGGCCCTTACATTCTTCTGTCACTGGTGCCAAGAGTTAGGCACCTGGATTAATTAAATGCTGTGCTGGGCCTTGTAGGCCATTATGTGCAAGTCCAAGTTGGTGCTCTGCCAGGGCAATGAGGAGAAAGAGGAGGAGGAGGCAGCTGGGAGTGGAGGGGGCAGGGAGGGTCATCAGAGCTGGGCACTCTGCATGCAAGCGAATGCCTCAGTACCGGCTGCAGTGCCCGGTGTCATTATCCCTGAGCCGGAAGGGAGGGAAGGAGGGATAATAAAAACAGATCAACTTCTTTTCCCTCTCTGATCATAGGTTCCTCAGTGCTTCCTACTTATCAGATGCTTCCAAAGGAAAGAAAATAATTTTAGAATTACGGTTCAGTTTCCTTCCTGGTGGTGCGATTCACTCCTCCCCATTTTATTTGCAGGGGAAAAAAAAAGATTGGAAATAAGATGCAAGTTGTCTAGAATAGTAGGGACCTCTGTTTCCTTCGCTTCTATTCTGGGTGGTTTGCTTATCTTTAATATTTCTTCTCTGTTTTATTGCACTTTGACAGGAGGAGGGAAGGGAAGAGAGAACAAGTAGGGTGAGTGAGCCGACCCTTTCTACAGGGCAGGGAAGTAAGGAAGCACAGGTCCACACTCTAGAAAGTCTCCAGAGGTTGGGCTTGAAAAGGTAGGACTCTGTCAGGCGTTGTTGGCTTCCATCTCAAAAGACAAAAGTTGCCTGAGTGACCTTAACTAAGTTAGTATTCCTTTCCGCGCCTCTGTTTTCCTGTAACATGAGGGTGCTTGCCTAGACAGGGCCGACTTTCCATCCAGCTCTGGGATAGAGCTGCGGAGCTGTTCCAGCGTTCTCTGACCGGAGGCTCCATGGCTGTTATGACATTTGTGTTGCCTAGGAGATGCTGGCAGCTGAGCACCAGCAGGAGGCGTGTGGAGGGGATGGCAGGCTGTAATTGAGGAAGGTCCTGTTCCCCGACCAGCCTGCGCCTGGGCTGCAGGTTAGATGCGGCCACTGCCATCTTCTCCACCAGCCGCAGGAGCAGCCTCAGCTGTGGCTGCGTGTGATCATTGGTCATTTTACACTACCATCTGCACATCTGCCTACTGCGCTTGGTCCATGTAGCATGTTTGATAATTTATATCTAATTATTTTGGGATAAAAACTAATTACAAGAATAACAACATACTTCTCAACTACGAGAAGAAACTCTGACAGGCATTTGCCTGTTGCACCTTGGGGCCCTTTCCTGGCTCTTTTTACTCTCTCGTGTCTGCCCTTCCCATAGAGAGAGCCCCGATGCTTCTACCTGGCCCAGCTCCAAGACTTCTGCACCCTTCGATAGTGCACTGAGGCAGGGAGAGCTACTTTTAAAATGTTAGTGTTTTTCCATCTCAGTCCAAAGTGCTGTAAAGTGATACCTGTCTATAGCTTAGGCATACTGAGGTGGCCAGCATTCTTTCAGCCTTCGTAGGTTTATGGCTGGGGGCAGGACAGTGGTGTCTTCTTGGGTGGAGAGCCAAGGTCATGGCGTTTGCTTAGAGTTTAAAGGCGTTTGTCTGGCTCTGGGCGCATTTTCCAGCTAAGGAGATAGCAGTGTAGAGAAGTACCTGATTAGTCCAGTGGTCCGCAAGTGGTCAGTCCTACCCTCATTTCCATACAAACTTTCCAGCTCTCTGTCTCTTGTTGCATGACATGGAGTTGGCAGTTGTCACATAATATGAAAATGTAGATTTGGCCAGTGATGAAAATGGCCACATTTGTTAGGTGTGCCAAATACCCTTGGGATTGGTACCATATTATTGGCTTTTCCTCCCAGCAACTCTATAAAATCCAATTGCTAGGGCTGGGGGTGCAGTGCCACAGTAGGGCACTTGCCTCTCATGCATGAGGCCCAGGGCTTAGTTTCCAGGATTGTACCACTCACCCACAAAGCATTCTGGTCCTCAAGTCAAAATTAGTCATTTTCCTCCTATGCGATATCAGTGAATTCATCTGCCACGCAGCCCGGTGACCTGTTGGTGACCTCCCACAGCATTATAACACTGAGGCAGGTACTATGTCATCTCCATGGTGTTGATAAAGAGCTGTTTTTTTAATCAAGCAAATGAAAACAAGGACGAGATGCTGGAAATTATATTAATTACAAAATTTTCCATAATACGTGATGTACATTGGGAAACTTTTTAAATAGCAGATATTCCCAAATTTCCAAGTTTGACTTACTGCCTTAGCAATAAATAAATCCTGAGAATATAGTAGATTTTTTTCAGTGCTACAAAGTTTTCAGTACCTTGTTAATTTCTGTAAATCAAATGAATTTATCAACTACTTATCTTTGTGCCACTTAGCATCAGGCAATATTCTTGGCAGCAGCAAAACATTATGAGCAAATCCAAGTCTCTGATGTCACAGGCTTACATCCTAGAAATGATGGATGATAAACTAGTGTATAAGTAAACGAATAAGATAATCTCAGATAGTGATAAAGGAAGATAAAGAACAGTGCTATGCTAGCGTGATGAATGAAGGTTCACGGTGACAGCTTAGTACGGGAATTCTGCTGGCAAGATGCAAAGTGGGGATGGATAACCACGCTGTGTGCAGCCAGCTGCCCAGCACTGGGTTCGGCTGATCTGTGGGTCTCCAGCAGGCTTTGACGTGTCGCTCATGGAACAGATGAAGCCAGAAATATGGGAGTATTCTGGAGAATCCAAAGGAGATCAGTTTACAGAGAGGTGAAGGGTGCTGAAAAGCCAGGTTGTAAACCTTGTGGATCCCAGGAAGGAATTTCCCTTTTATTCTAAGAGGAATAAGAAGCCAGTGGAAGGTAGAAGCAAGGCCTAAGGTAATGAACGTTTCAAATGTGATACAGTGACTAACTCAGTGTAGTATGGTCTGTCTCTTTCTATAAAAGTTAAGCACTTTAAGTTGCATTCATTTGAAGAGTACTATGAGTTGCATTCATAGAAGCTGTACTATGTATAGTATCTTAAAAATAATAGTAACACTTACATTTCTAGCTTCTTGCTTTGTTGGGCCATCCAGCTTTGTACAGTAAATGAAGACTGATTTCTTTTACGTGAACAAAGATCCCAGTTTCACGAGATGAGCCCCCATAGAGTAGTCGATAGTACTTCCTGGGCAATCTCTGTACAGCAGATATGTTATTTTATTTAGGTTAATGGCAATATTTTAATGTGAGAAATAAAGTTGCCTTTATTTCTAAACTAGATATTGGGGGTTCCGTTGACTCCTGGTTTAGATTTCTGAAGTCACGGAATATCAAGGCACCAGTGGCCCCTGGTCCTCCAATGCTAATCAGTTCCATGAGACTGAGGCCGCACCCTGCAGTTAGAAAATTACACTTGGCAGGGACAACTATAATTTTGTCATTTGTCTGTGGCTAGGGTTGGCTCCTAAAACCTGATGTGGACAGTGACACCTAGTGGATCTTAAGTAGACAGAGCCCCACAGCCTATCAGATGTTTAATTAATCATCCAGAGCGATCAAAGAACCAACTCCATTTTTACCTTTGCCACGCTGTGAAATACATCAGTGTATCCCTTAGGATCTGGGTAGGCATTTCTAAAATACAAAATTGCCAGGAATGTGGAGACCTAATTTACTTTTCCTTTCCATAGACAGAAGACCCCACCATGGAGCGACCTTATACATTTAAGGACTTTCTCCTCCGACCAAGAAGGTAAGACATGAGAGGGAGGACACAGTGGAGGAGGCATCCTGCAAATTTCAGTATTGGTTTTTCTGAGGATTGTGTCATCAGTTGCCATAAAAAGGCCGCATATAAGCAAGTCAGATCCTTTGTAACTGATTTCTTTCTTTGTGCAGTCATAAATCTCGAGTTAAGGGATTTTTGCGGTTGAAAATGGCCTACATGCCCAAGAATGGAGGACAGGATGAAGAAAACAGCGAGCAGAGAGATGACATGGAGGTGGGTGGACAGCTGCAGGCCTAGGCCTGGGTTTCTGGCTAAGTCCTCACTCATATTCCACTGTGAGGCTTCTCATTAAAGGAAGTTGAAAGAGTTTGTAAAGTTAAATATGAAAAGACATTGTCCCTGAATGTGTCTTTGATAGTCTACCAATGTGTTTGTTTTAGTTTAAAAGTTTAGTTTTTCATTTTAGGCTGCAACACTAATAATTAGGAAGACTGCTCCTTAGACAGCGCAGCAGTGTCTTGTATCAGCAGCCCCACCACCCACGGAGTTATCCTCATGGCCTGAGGCTGTGTCTGCCTTGGACTTGCAGCAGCTCCGCAAGAGTGTCCTGTAGCACTTAAAATTGCTTCAGAGTAGATATGCTCATTGAGAAAATCTCTCCCTGTTTCTGAGTTGCTTGATCCCCAGGTGATAGCATGCTTAGAACAGCACCCTTCTGGAAAGGCCACCTTGGAGTTAGCTGGTCAGAATTTCTTTTTTGTCCGCCTGGAACAGCAGCCTTTTAGTTTTCTTGTCGCATACCTGTGCTGTGGGTCTTGTTAAACCTTCACAGCACATGCTGAGACAGCACTTCTTAAAAGCCACATTCTCTTACTGTTCAGAGAGCATCTGTTGAACAAGGCCCCTCTGTGGCTGTCCTCACATCCGTTTGCAGCTGTTGCATGTATGTGATATGTGAATAATGTGTTGTGGGCAACTTTACCAAACCCCTCCAACCAGGAGGCCACTGTTCCAGGCAGTGTCCACTCTGGGCTCTCGGCTCTGCTCATGTGACAAGGACTGAAGTGGGTGGCAGGCCATTGTCGAGGCTGAGATTTTATGAGCACAGCAACAGATTTTATGTCAAATCCAAGAAATTTTTTACACTCATCTTGCCTTCCAAATGCAGTAACCAGTGAATTACTTAATTTTCCAGTGACTTTAGTAGGGGATGTTAGAAAACCAATACTTAATGCCTGAAGTATGCATTGTAAAATGTAACTCTAACCCTGGTACTGTGGAGCCTGTTTGTCTGCAGAGGCTAAGTAGCAGTGGCAACAGCTTCCAGACTTCTTCTGGCCCATGGGATCACAGCAGACCCATGGAGGCTTTACCTCCTCGGCATTCCATCCTCAGGGTCATCCTGTGTGGACACGAGCAAATTCTGAGGCCCCCTCCACGCAGACCACGCTCTCTGTCAGAGCACTTGTGCACGATGCACCTTTCCCTTGTGAGACGTTGATGGGGTGACGGCTGTGAGGTGGCCCATGTTGTTGACACAGCTTTCTATAGCTCTGAAGGCCCTCATATCAGAAGGACAACACTAGATAGGGAAGAATATAATGAGTCTTAAGTCCCTTCACCAACTCCATACCCAAACCCGCAAAGCTTCCCACCATATAGTCCTCCTTAGTAAGTGGTATAATTAACTGGCCATTACTGAAAAGATTTTTGAGGCCTGAAAGTGTTCGCTTACCCTTTTGGGGGATCCTATTCCATTGTGGCACAGGAAGCAATTGCAGGAGCCCAGGAGAGCATGACAGAGCACCACAGAAGGAAGGCAGACCACATTGTCCTTGTCTCTGCCCTCAGCCTTCCAAATCACCCCCATGACCTTCCACTTCGTTTTATTCCACAGCATGGGTGGGAAGTTGTAGACTCCAACGACTCAGCTTCTCAGCATCAGGAGGAGCTTCCTCCTCCACCTCTGCCCCCAGGCTGGGAAGAGAAAGTGGACAACTTAGGCCGAACGTACTATGTCAACCACAACAACCGGACCACGCAGTGGCACCGACCGAGCTTAATGTGAGTATCCCAGCATGAGGGGCACCTGTGAGCTCTGCAGTCAGGCACGAGCTCCAGGAGCTCTGGGACAGCCTGGGAAGGACATGTGGCATGAGCACAGCAGGTGGTTCCTCTTCTGTGGGGTATGGTGTGAGAATAGTCAGAACCTGTGTATTGGCAGGGAGAGGCATAGCCCTGGTACCTCCACCTGCTGTCGTGTACAGGATGAACTGCATTGTTCCATATATCTTATTCATATAGGTTTGATTTATTTATTAATTTTGTGCAGTGCCAGGGATTGAACTCGGAGCCTTGCACTTACAAGGCAGACACTTATGCCGCTATGCTGAGCTATCTCCCTGGCCCTTCACATGGATTTCCGACCTATTTTGTGTTTATTACATAGCTCTCTTCCCTTTCAGACTTCTTTCCTGACTGACCCAGCATAGAAAATAGCAACCAGAATTGCCTTTTCCAGTTTCTGTCTTCTTTGTGTTTCTGAATATCTTTTTCTTTTAATTATTGAATTTATAAACCCTCTCAAAAGATCTTTTTTTCCTTTTGGGGAAATTTATATATTATCCCCTTGATATCATTAGAAACACATAGGAGGTTTGCAAAGTCAGAATTCGTAATTACTATTTATTTTAATTGTCCACCATCCTCAGAGATGCAGTGAGCCAGGTACTGTTTTTTCTCTCCAGCAAATAAATCCCAGTCAAACCTCAGCTTCTATTAAAAACGGTTTCAAAGCAGCTTGCTGTTAAATCATTGTATAGCTAGATCAAATCTACTAGTACAGTAAAAGACAAAACCAAAGTACTAAGAAAATATCATCCTAGAAACTATAAATTTCTAGTTTCCTAGTAGCCAAGACAAGGAGAGAAATTATCATTTATACATCATATATTATCATATAATTTTTAATATGTAATAAAGGTAAGTATAGTAGAGATAATTTTCTCTTCAATCTGAATGGAGAAAAATTTACTAATGATGCACTTTAAACAGTGTTAGCAGTATGCTGGAAAGTGCTCTTACAAAACCCATTATCCTCAGAAATTGCAAAGATATTCCACATATGACTGGATGGGCAAAGTGGCCAAGTCAGTGGCACTGGGTTTTTTTTTAACGTGAACATAAGGCCTGTAGACTCTGGAGCAATGAATTGCTGAGCTTCCCTCAGCCCTTCTTGTGGCCGTGAGCTATCCTTGTTCATTTCAGACCATCTAGTGTGGCTGTCTCGACCCCCAGGAAAGCATAAGTATCAGGACATTGAGGTAATAAATATACACGGAAGTGGTTTAATTGATACTTTTCTTATGTTTTATTGTTACCCTTTTATTAGTGATCACAGCTGTTAACAGTGTGGTAAGCTGTTTTGACTACGCTAGCTGTTTTTCATAAAAATGGCTTTGGATCTCCTTGGGCTTGAGGGCACATTTACTGGGAAGAATCGTGGCAGAAGAAGTACCTAGAAAGGCCCTCTACTTAGAGTGTCAGGTGGTCTCTGTGGAAAGGCAAACAGGAGCAGGTCACAAGAGAAGAAACACTAACCTCTGATACACAGAGGGAAAAATGTTCAGCCGTATTCATGAGGGCCGTGTAGACTGAAGTCTGTCCTCTAGGGAATAAAGAAGGGTAGTTGCTATTTCTGTTGCCTCGGAGTTGTGACATTCCAAAGACAGAATTTGCTTCACACAGTTTTGTTTGTTTTTATTTTTTAAAGAATACAGAATAGTAATAACAGAACAGCATTAGAAAAGACACAAAATTTCACTAAGCAAAATGATAGGAATTCATAACAGTGGTTACTAAAGAAAGAAGGGAAAGGGCTAGGGAGATGGCTCAGTAGAATAAGCGCTACCCTGGCAAGCTGAAGGGCCTAGAAACTATAAATTTCTAGTTTCCTAGTAGCCAAGACAAGGAGAGAAATTATCA
>NW_004524579.1:36815085-36852676 GCF_000260255.1 Octodon degus
CACATATGACTGGATGGGCAAAGTGGCCAAGTCAGTGGCACTGGGTTTTTTTTTAACGTGAACATAAGGCCTGTAGACTCTGGAGCAATGAATTGAGTTCAATCCCTGGTTCTGCCAAAAAAGAAAGAAGGGAAAAAGATATATTTATGTATATATGCAGGATAGTTTGGATAATTGTGCTGCTGATTTCTGCTGTTTTTTTGAAAGGAGCAGTTAAATTTTTTTTCTTTTTATTATTTTCTTTTTAATTTCTTATAACTTTTTTGGTTTTGTTTAAACCAATTTTGCATGTTTATATCTGGTAACTTCATTTGTTTTAAATGTTCTGTCTTTATGATTTTGTGTGGTTTCACAGTTATGTACTTATCCCCAAGTGTGGTCACTAAATAAATACTTCTTATTAGTCAATCAGACCATTAAAGGTCTTTTTGAAAATACTGCCATTGGTGGCAGTGTCCCAAAGGACCAAGAAGCAAAAGACGCACCTTATACTGTACCGGCTCATTATGAATCTAAAAGCAACAAGGAAACAGCAGCTCATAACACAAGTTCAGCCTCACATGTAGTTTAGGAACAAGTCAGCAACATGACTGTCCCTGTCAGTGAGACACTCTCAGGGAGAGGCTGAACCAGGAAAGACGTCAGAAGAACTCGATGGAACGTCAGAAAGCCCTCATCTCTGCAGGGTGTGGCTTCTAGAAAGCAGAAGAAAAGTTAGATGGGGGCCATGCTGGTACCTCATTCCCTCTTCATTTTTATGAGTTTGGGGACTTTCTCTTTGATGTTGTTTTGCTTAGCCAAAACCCCTTGGGTCTCCAGAATTATGATTAAGTATGGTTTTAATTCAAAAGTAGGTTCTTTCCAAAGTTCAGTTTTCACAGAATACTTCATCATACTTCAGAAGGAAATGATATTGTTAGAAAATAGATCAGTTGGCAGGGTGTCTGAGGAAATCATAGCGCTCACCATGCGCTAAGCGAAGAATGTAAGACTCTGTCGTGACTCTTAATTCTTGCCCAGCTTGCTACAGACTTGTGCCCTACACTTGAACCTACAGAAAACAGGTTTGTTTTGTCTGCCTTTCCCTTGCTCTCTGGCTGCTTTTGCAGTCTTCTTCACTCAGGCCTCTTGCCGGAAGCCATCTGGAGGCCCTGTCATGGCTGCTTTCTCCTTGTTTTCCCCTTGTTACTGGGCCCTGTGGGTAGCACCCCAACCCGACAAGAACCCAGAGTCTAAAGCACACTCCTTTCCAGCCTTCCTCTGCTGTCCAGCCCTTGCAGAAGGCTTATGCTTGCCCAGAAGAGGCACAGGGCACAAAGCTTTCTCCTGCCTGCTTGGCCTGCCTCCTCTTCCTTATTCATAGATCTAGCCTTTTACCTGGCACAAAGTAGAAGCTGAGCAACATACATTTTTAAATGAGCGTTTGGCTACAGGAGCCATTTACGGAAATGGTTTCAAGCCATGGTTTGGTTCACTGTCCAGGCCAAATGTAGGTCTCAACGCAGATCTTTAGCACCAATGACCCTGGAGCTCACACCAGCCTGTTCAGGCCTGCTGATGGCTTCTTAAACACTCCTGGTCATAGATTTTTTTTTAAATCTTATTTAAATGTAAACTGCAAGTTATCTGTGTAAAAAGTTTTTTAAACAGTAAACAAATTATCTTGTGACATTTTGTAAGTGAAAATAAAGTTAAACTGAAAGACTTGTTTTAATTCTTTTATTACAAAATATTTTATATATACATTAGTGATAATTTAATCATCTCTGTGTTTCAGAACAGCACAGCAGTGAACAGGGAGTGAAAATTATGTAATGCACTAATATCAGTTGGCCCCGACCTCGATTTCTAGGCAGCTTGCTGGACTGTTCTCTTGTCATTTGTATTCCTTCTCTTGAAAGTCAAATGCAGACTCTATACACAAAACTAATGACTGAAGAAAAATTGATGACCATTTCTTAAATTATTTTGTTGCCCACAAACCAATCATTTTTTATTTCAGTTTATCAGGTCAGAAATAATTATAAGTGGTTGTCTTCCTATTAGTGGCCATTTAAATGTTTAGTGCCCTTCAGCAGCCTTCACATCTGCTTAATGGAATGAAAAGGGCCTCCCTTCTGGGAACACTGTCACCATGAAAGTCCCTGGTTAGAATTTCACAACCTGAGTTGCTTTGCTTCTGAAATGGTTCAGCTGTTTGTGCTTCACCCTGCTTGCTGGTTATATGAGCCTGTTGGATGAGGAAAACGGACATAATTGATTTTAAACCCACTTCTGATTTTTAAAAAGTCCTGCAGTTAGGACTTTTGTGCACTTCGGAAGAATGTGAGATGTAGATGTAGTATTAAAATCTTGTTTTTTTTTTTTTTTTTTTTGTATTTTAGGGAAGGATCTACAGGGTGTTCAGGGTCTCACTACTAGATCGGACTTGTAGTGATCTGCCTGTTTGTTTACAGCCTCCCAAGAGCTGGGATTACAGGTGCGGGCCACCACACGCAGTCTCAATTGCCTTCTCAGTGTGCCCCAGGAGTGGGGCCAGCAAGGCAGACCTGGGGATCGAACCCCCGGCCCCTGTGCCTGCTTGCAGGCGCTTTAATCCACTGAGCTATTTGACCAGCCCTTAAAATCTTCTCTCTCTACTTCTCAGAGTCTCTGTACTTGTAATAATTCAGTGTGCACTTGCCCTACAGGTCCTGGCACATGCAGCAGTATACAGGGTGTTCCTCACTGTGACTGGGGGGTCGCCACAACTGGCATTTCAAGGAAGATTTAGCACTTTCATAAAACTCTGAGATCTGAAGTATTGTCAAGTGAAACTGCTTTCATCCTTAATAAAAAAAGAAAGACGGAGCCATGTAGCTTCCTTTGCCATCTTGCACTACTGAAGTGATTTACATATGTTATAAGACTATTCTGGTCACTTTCCTTCCAGGTTTTTTTGTCATTGTTGTATAATAATTGTTTATAGTGTATAATCATTGTGTACTTATAATTCAAATGTCATAAAAATTACTGCAGAAACATGAGATCACAAATATGCCATCTAACATAATCAACACTATCATTTTTAGTCGTTCTGATTTTGAACTTTAAGAAGATTTATCGGGGGCCAGGGAGATGGCTTAGTAGAATAAGCATTTGCCTGGCAAGCACAAGGGCCTGAGTTCAATCCCCAGTTCTGGAAAAAAAAAAAAAAAAAAAGAAGAAGAAGAAAACTTATTGATACACCTTATGTTCATCTATGCTCATATTAATCAGTTTTCTGAAGATGTCACTAGTGTACAATTGTACTCTAATCATATTTACTATAGGTAAAACATGTAGTGTATACATTTTAAGGATATGAAAGTTTGATTGTACAAATACAATAACTTCATCAATTCAAACTTTAATAAGAAGGAATAATAATCTAAATGTGGATTAAATAGAACCTGATCTTCACACTACCCCCTTTACCAGGAAAGTTAATAGTGTAAAGAATATTCAATTGGAATATTTAACTAAATAGTTAGAGTCCAATAGTCAACCACTTACTTGCACATAATCTTAGGCTCCTTGGGCTTACCTGGACTTTGGTGGTGACAGTGTCATAGAGGGAGTCCTTTTCATTCAGTTAAGCAACTAGTCTGTAATGAGCTACCCTGTTACATTCAATTAAGCAAGTTTGTTTATTTGGGACGTAGTGTAAGTTAGAGATTATATTAGAAATTTTAAAACTTTGAGAAAGAATCTATAGTTAGGGATCCTGATGCATACTGTATTTTACTTGTCTAAGATAACTTCAACTATTTGAAAATATTAACTTGCAATGTAATTTCCTCTAACTGAACATGGAGCTCTATTAAAAGCGTTTGGAACTGTTGCTTAGAAGTGACCTAAAAAATGTGGCATTTCCGCTTCCACCCCGAATGCCTGTTTCCCCTATAGTGTGGTAATCTGGAATACACTGCAGAATGTTTTCAAGATTGAGTTGATGTACTCAGATCCTGAGTTGAGAATGTCATGTTTTGTCAAATACCAGGTGGCTGGGGGAAGTTCACTCCTAGGGCTTATTTGGACTTTTAATTCTGAGGTCTCGTCAAAATGAGATAGAAAGCAGTTGAGAAAAATCACAGTGGTTCAGGAGTGCTGTCTTCTACACTGCAATCTTGAAGTTGCATGATTTGTAGTCTTTGATCAATTGATTATGACAGCTATGGCTTTTTTGTTGTTGTTGTTATTGCTGGATTCTTTAAATAAATTACCACTATACTGAACCTACACTCTTTGATCTTAACATTAGTCTCCAAAAGGCAGTGTGGGCCCAGGGATATAGCTTATCAGCACAGCGCATGTCTAGCAAGCAGGAGGTCCTGGGTTCGATTTCCAATACCAATAATAATCATAATGACAATATATAACAGTTTTTCATATCGCATCTACATTATGTTGGGTTTCATAGGGAATCCTGCCAAGCACTGACCTTTTATGCCAGGCTTGCGCATCTGTGAGGAGGGCGGGAAGCCTGGAGCCTGGAGCTAGTCCCCGTGCGTCCAGCGGGAGCGCTGTGTGGGCCTGAGAGCCCGGTGCAGACAGTGCTGGGATTTGCTGATCAGCTAAGGGAGGGCTGGGCGGCCGCAGCCTGGTACTGACTGCTGCTCCTCTGCTTGCACCCCTCTCCCGGCCCTCAGGGATGTGTCTTCCGAGTCAGACAACAACATCAGGCAGATCAACCAGGAGGCTGCACACAGGCGCTTCCGCTCCCGCAGACACATCAGCGAGGACTTGGAGCCAGAGGCCCCGGAAGGCGGAGAGGGCCCCGAGGTACAGTCCCCAGTGCCCCTTTCCACGCAGAGCTCCTCCAGACTCTGGCCTACAGGGTTTTCGCATTGCAATTTCATTTCTCAGGAACACTTGCCCAGAATGTTAAGATCGTGGTCTTATAGCTAATTGATTACTGGGTGGGTGTTAATTAATTTAGAAAGTACTTATCAAAGCCATATTTGACAGGTACAGAGGCCTTTTATTATTGCAAAAGGGGTTAGCATGATCACTAGTAAAAAAAAAGCTTGAGACATTTTCACTTTGTAATTTATTTTTCCTGGGTATCTAAGTATATCACCCCACCCCACCACCATCATATACAGCTATTCAGAATTTTTTTTTTTTACAATCCAGTTTTACTGGTACAATTTAGGTATATGTAATGATTGCATTCATCATAGACGGTTTGTACCCATACATGATATAATTTGGTTCTTTTTTCCCCATTCCCTTACTCTCCCTTCAACTCCGCCTCTACATTTTACAAAAACTTTGTTTCCATTTCTTCCTTTTTTGTTTTGTTTTACTTTTCATTCTTTCCCCATCTCCCTGTCTTGTTCCCCCCCCCCATATGAATGTTTCTTTTCTTTTCCACTACACCTATTATACATGTTGGTCTTACTTACACTTTTGGTTTCTCAAACCAGAGAAAATGCAGAATTTACATATGTGTGATTTATTTCACTTCAGAATATGGCCTCAAGGTGCATCCATTTACCTAGAAGTGTCGCAAGCTTAGCCTTCATTATGGCAGGGAAGTCCTCCATTGTATAAAGAACACATCTTTTTTTCATCAGTTCACCAGTTGGTATGAATTTGGGCTGTTTCCAAGGTTTAGCTATTACACACTGTGCCGGTATAAACATGGATGTACAAAACAAACCAACCATGGGGGCGCATATTTCACTGTGATATGATGCTTTTAATTGTTTTGGGAAGATCCCAAGAATGGGTAGAGCTAGGTCAAATGGAACCTCTAGTCCTAGTTTTTTCAACAATTGGCACACTGATTTCTACAGTGGTTGTACCAATCTACACTCCCACCAGCAGTGGAGAAGGGTCCTTTCTTTTTCCCCACACTACCACCAGCATTTGTTATTGCTTTTCTTGATAATAGCCCTACTTTCTGGGGTGAGATGGAATCTCAGCATTGTTTCAATTTGCAGAATGAAGAGATAACCTGCAGAGTGGGAAAATAATTTTAGCAGCTGTGTCTCAGACAAAGGATTACTATCTGGCATCTATAAAGAACTAAAAAAAAAATTAGAAACCACCCCCCCCCCCATATTTAAAGACCTAATTCCAAACGGGCATCTAAAATAACTAAAAACTTCTCAATGAAGAAATACAAGTGGCAAATAAATAAATAAATGAGAAAGTATTCAACGTCACTGCTCATTCAGGAAATGCAAATTAAAATAGCCGTATCTTATTAAGCAACAATATCATATTTGAGCAACTGAATAAGCTTTCTAACTTGTTTATGTTTCATAGGCAAGTTTTTACTCAGTTTTTACTGATGTATTGAAAAAGATTTATGACCCAAAATACAAATGTTTGTAATTTCCCCTTTAAATGGTTATGGCACATTACTGAAAAAGAATGAATTAAACCAACACTGATATTCTGTACTGTCCTTAGAACTCCATGGACTCACTGGTTCAGTTCTTTTTAGACATTGTGTGAGGAAGGTCATCCACAAAATGTGGAGTGATCAAAATTAGAAAACAAAATTAATGATTCCATAGCCCACTAAAACTTAAAATTTTAGTGTGTAATTACACCTTAGTATTTGTACTTTTTTCACTATAAATCCTTAGCAGTCAAAGTAAAAGGAAGCCTGTGAAAATCATTTTTAAATTCCTGAGAAGATTGCTTTAAGCCAAACATTAATAACAAATGCTGGCAATAAGGGATGAAAAACACAGCCTCAGGTCCCAGCCTCTTAGGTTCATGGCACAGCCCTGCCACCAGTAGCTCTCTGACCTTGGGCAAGTTAATTTCTATGCCTCAGTTTCCTCATCTCTTAATTGGGACAGTGGTCATATCTCTTCCTCATGATTACCACAAAGATTGTGTACCTCATGGTAAATGTTGACTGGATGCTAATTACAGTCATCCTTATGGGGATTATTATCTGTTTCCTTGGGGGGAGGATGGGAGGATCCCCACTGACTAGCATTTACTTCAGTGTTTCTATCCTTGCAAGCCTTGGGAGACCATTTCAGAGGAAGTCAACCTGGCTGGAGACTCCCTGGCCCTGGCCCTGCCTCCACCGCCAGCCTCCCCGGTATCTCGGACCAGCCCTCAGGAGCTGTCAGAGGAGCTGAGTAGAAGGCTTCAGATCACTCCAGACTCCAACGGGGAACAGTTCACTTCTCTGATTGTAAGTGGTGATCTTGCTTGAAAGAAAAGTTAAACAGTAGTCTCTTGTTTCTTGAGATTTTTGTGTACAAATAACAGCCAAGGCTATCTAGCAAGCTCACATTTGCTGAAGTTCCCCCCCTCCTCTAGCAAAAACAGAAGCATATTAAAATTAGCCCAGGCTGCTGACCGTCTTGATTTCTCATTGCCCTGGCAATAAGGGCAGGTCCTTAGGTCGCCCCTCCAAGACTAGGGTTTGACACCTGCTGAGGGCCACAGTGTGAGTCCTTGAGAAAAGGTGTAAAATTGTGACACTGACATCAAAGTAGCATTGGTTTTTGAACACTGAGGTTTTCAGCCATCGGAGATGGACTTTCTGGAGGCTTCAACTGGGACGAAGCCCCAGTGAGAAGCAGTGGAATCACTCATGAAGAGCTTTGCATTTGACAGTACAAAAACTGCAGGAAAAGGACCGTAACTCATTCCAGCACTCTGTAGAATTAAGAGCGAATGCATAGCAGTGTTGCTTGAGAACTGAACTTAAAAATCATAGTGTTATAAATGATGGCAGTCTCTCCGCTGGAACAGGTGTCATAGAACTAGTAGGCATGATGAGCATTTGAATATAAATGATAGGACTACATAAAATATACAAGCCAAGTAAGTACTATACTCAAAAAATTGTTCCTTTGGTGTGGTGTTTTCATTTTAAAAGAGTTGATGGGTCTGTGTAATGTGAGTGACTCAGATTACTTGTTAATGTGGTTTCACATTAAAATTCTATGAATTTTTTGAAAAAGAAAATGGCACTGAAATGAAAATTTTATAATAAATGTATAAGAAAAGAGGTTGCATGTATGAGCTGATTTGCATTGGTAAAATTGTTGCTATGGAAACAATATAAGCAATGAAGCCATATATTTCAAAATTATAAAAGAATCACAGGCACCATGGCAATTATATAGCTTTAGTCAACCAAGTGAAAAAAAAGTGTAATTTTCATCGGCATTAATATTAAATTAATAGTTCTAGCTATTTGCACAGGGAGCTATTGCATTTAATTACTCCAAAAGCATAAAATATCCCTAAGGCCCAAGTGCATGTACTGTATTATTTTCCAGATTGTGTTAACTGTTAAAATGGCTAGGGAACCCTGCTCCAGTTTTGCTGCTTAGGGCACTCTGTATTCAAGGACAGTAGTGTGGACCCAGAATTGCCCATGAGTAGGTTCCCATCCTCACTGCAGAGTTGTTCTCAGACATGATCTCATTTTACTTGTTACTGCAGATTGTTAAAAACTGTGTACTAGTACACACACCACACTACTTACAACATGCATCAGCCTGTTAATTGGGAGACCTCTAACTTCTGTCTGGGATTTCTGCTCAGATCTGTTCTGTCACATAGAATACCAACAAGTGAGAGACATAGTGTACATTGCACACTTGTCTGTTTTTAGATGAGCCTCACTATTTTCATTCTTTTTCTATGCTATATCAACTCCACTCAGGAGCTTTATAAACACCCCCTTTCGGAAGTAGTGCAGGATGATTTCTGAATTTTGTTAGAGATAGAATCCAACTAATTCTTTATCAACCGTGGTAATCAATAAGTGCTGAAAAGATAGATAGATAGATAGATAGATAGATAGATAGATAGATAGATATCACTGTTCTTGCTTTTTTCTCTATTCTGATCATGTTGAAATATCCAGGGCCAGGGAGATGGCTCAGTAGAATAAGTACTTACATGGCAAGTGCAAGGGCCTGAGTTCAGTCCCCAGTTCCACCAAAAAAAAAAAAAGGCCTTAGAGCTGACTTCATAAACAGAATAGAAGACTGCTCGCTTCTGATTGGTGGTAGGAAAGTAGCTTTTGAATGAGGCTTGCCCAATTGTCTTGTCAGGAGTTCCGGTCCCCATCCCCATCCCTCCCCACCACCCCCATTATTTTCCAGTACTATGGATTTGACTCAGGGCCCTTTCACTGAGCTGGATCCCCACCCCTTTTGTTATATTTTAAGATGGGGCCTCAAAGGTATGGCTCAAATTTGTGACCCCTGCCTCAGCCTCTCAAAAGTACCCATATTCAGGTGTGCATCGTTGCACCTAGCCTCTTCTTTTTGTTGCTAATTCTAAGATCCATTCAAAATCCTAGCCTGGGCTGGTGAGATGGCTCAGTGGTCTAAAGCACCTACTTAGAACAAGCTTTAGCAAAGCCCAGGGACCACGGTTCAATCCCCCAGCACCACATGCCAGCCAGCCCGCCCCCCTGGTGGGCTGAGCTGGCCACACGCACACACACACACACACACAAATAAACAAACAAAATTAAAAAAAAAAAAAATCCTAGCCTGGTGAAAGTACTGCAAATTGAAACAAAGGATAGCTTGACTCTCATTGCTCTGAAAAAAGTCATTCATTTAATTACCTTCTAACATCAGAAATAGCTCATAGAGCTGGGCCTTGTGGTACACACCTGTCATCTCAGCACTATAGGAGGCTGAGGCAGAAAGATTGTGAGTTTGAGACCTTGTCTCAAAAAGAATACTAAAAGAGGACTAGACTAGACACAGTTCAGTATGAAAATTTGGGGTTCAACCACCAATACTTTAAAAATAAAAGTAGTGCATAGGATTATGTGATGCTTTTTTTATTAAACCAGTGAGACTCTAGGAATGTGCCCCTTGACACCTGCTGTCTTTTCTTTCCCTCCAGCAGAGAGAACCCTCCTCCAGGTTACGGTCCTGCAGTGTCACCGACACGGTCGCAGAGCAAGCCCACCTACCACCGGTAACCCATGTTCATATCCAATTATCAGCTGGCTTTTTAGCTTTGATGTGAAATCGTCGGGGCTTCTAAGAAGAGTTTTTCCTGCATACATCTATTTAACAAATAAATGAGACCTTTAAAAAATTTCCTAGCAAATTGCTCAAGGAGCGTAGGTTTTCAAGACAGAGTTGTTACTGCGACCAAGTCTCTGAAATGCTGAACACCTCACTGCCTTAGTTTTTCACCCAAATTTGGACCTTATTTGCCTGAAACCACTTGGACATTTATAATTCTTGTACTTCGTAGAGTCACTGGAGCTGTGCTCCAGAGAGCTGGACTCTGAAATCTCACTGGTCCTTGAAAGCAGGAAGAATTCTTGGCACACAGCCTCATGCCCCTTTCTACTACCAGCAGCCTAAATTCTCAGCTCCACAAAGCTGCTGCACTCTCTCTCTCTTTAAAGGCAGCTCTACAAGTAAAGAATTGGCTATAATTTATTCTCACTCTCCCACAGTTGTGATAACTATCGGCAGATACAAAAGTGGCAGAAGGTTTAATAATATCCAGTGTATATAAAAATGAACATTCATATTAGAAAGCGCAGCGGCACGGCCTTGGGAAATGTTTGGTGTGCCTGTTCAAGTTTATATTTAACTTTGACTAGTTTGGTTTTTTTTTTTTTTATTGCTACAAATACTAATTATTTTTTCACATTATTGTGTATGAATTTAGGGGTGGGAAGAGTGCACTTAAAGTCTTTGAGGGGCTGGGGAGATGGCTCAGAAGGGCCTGGCAAATACAAGGGCCTGAGTTCAATCCCCAGTTCCACAAAAAAAATAAATAAATAAAAATAAAAAAAGTCTTGGAAACCAGGACCAATTTTCTGGTCCTTTACATTTTTACCTGGCTTTAAAGGGTATTTTTGCCAATGTTTTAGTTTATCATGTTTCAAAATGAATGAATGAGAGTACCAGTCAGGTAGTGGGTCAGGTATGATCTGCACAGAGCGGAGTAGTTAGCAGTAAGCTTGAAGAGACTGTCTTTCCTGGGAGGGGTCAGCGCAGGCCGGCCGCCATGCAGGAGCGCTGACAATGAATGGCTGGATCCCTCCTGAGCCTAATGATACTGCGATTGCCTTGATGAATTAAGGGCACTTCCTTTCCTTTTCAAAATCATTGTTCATTTTCTTTGCCTAATAGCTAATTTTCATACAAGTGGTGATTCCTCCCTCTGCTCTGCTACCGTACCATGCTCTGAGCTCATGGGTCACCAGTGGCCTTTTACTGAGTTTTGTCAGCTTTATGAATATGCTGTTCTTGGACAGTGGGGGCAAAGCTAACTGGCTTCCCATTTTTGTCTCATAAGATGTCTCACTGTGGTGAGGGTGTTGTTATTCACCCGCATAAAGGGCATAGCCCTCACTGGGGCAGCATGCTGACAGGTGGGGGACCCCGTCTCTCTTGGGCCTCTGGTGACCCATGCCTGCTCATCTTTGTCTGCACCAAATGCCGGGGATTATGATCTCATGTTGCTGCCATCCGGTGCTGCCACAGCCATGATTCCTGATTCACTCAGCCGTGGGTTCACCCCTTGATACGTATCACTGACATCAGTTATCATTTAACAGCCCAGTACCCCAACTAGGAGAGCGCGGTCATCAACTGTCACAGGTGGTGAGGAGCCAACGGTAATGACATGTTTTATCAGACATTAAAGGCAAAGATCGGTGGGGTGGTGTAATGTCTTGATTAATGCTGAATCCACTCTCTCCCTTCTTGAAATTAAGGTTGGCTTCTTTGTACTACCGAGGGGCACCTATTTACTGTCTTAAACTTATTTTCAGATTGTTGTAAGGCACCAAGTAAAATGAAATAATTTTTAGTACCATATAGATTTATTTGGAATAGCATCATGCTTTGGTTAAGTGTGTTGAATTTGATCATTTAGAATACAGGTTTACCTTTTAGCATTTTGTCCTTCTGTAAGCATTTCCTTGTTGTTCGGATACTTGGTTTAAATGCCACAGTTGGAGGCTAACCAGCAAAACCACAGGATGAGAGTCTAGCTTGAGCCCCATGTTGGACTGTCCTCTTGGTCTCCCATACCACATTTTTTTTAACAGGAGACTAGACTTTCTCTGTGTCTCTGCATGAACCAGTGACCTTTCTCTCCCACCAGGCGCTTGACTCCCAGGAATGGATATGTGCTAGAACAATGGCTAACATGAGGAAGCATAATTAAAATGTTTAAATGGCCCAGAAAAATACTTAAGCCAAGTATCAGTTACTCTTCTGTTTGATGTGTTGTATAATTTATAGTATTCATATTTATGGGTAACTTAGCTTTGGCTCTGTATTCTGTGTGTTCTCCTTGATCCCTGAAATCAGGTGAGCCTAGTATATGCTTGGAGTACAACAGCTAATTGAAGAATTTTCCTTATTGTTTCACTTTTGTTGCTTTTACTGTAACTGCTTATTACTTTGTGAATAGAGTTAACTGCACATACAATAGCTGATTTTCTGAAGGATGTTGATGATGTAAAGGAATAATTTAGATACAGTGTCAGAATTTAGTGCCTAGCTTTGTATAAAGAAAAATCAAATTGGCAATCAGTGCAATTGAAGGTATTGAGATGCTGTGGTTTTTGTGAACGACCTGCTGTATACAGGATGAGCCAGGCTTAGCCTTCAGTAGAATTCAAAGACTTCTACATGAACTAGCTTATTCCTACTGCTGCCAGTAATTTCCGTGGTAATAATGAAGCAAGCTGGAAAATAAAAAGATCTTTTCATGAGATGATTTTATTATTCCTCTATGCTGATGAACATCCTTTTATGTATCAACCAGTTTTGTACTTTGTTAGCCAAACAACCTGCTTTTAACTTGAGAACACTAATAGCTGGTGATCGGAAATGACAGATTAATCTCCATCAGTGTAGTGCCAGCCTCCACGGCAAGAGCCACTGGCAGAACAGGGTGCCCCATCTGAGTGAGACCCATCTGGCTCGGGAACTGTGGAGACTCCTTTTCTTCTTCCCCATGCTTTCCTTTCCCACACCAAAGAGTGAAATTATAGGCGGGGTTTGGTTTTTGATTCTGAAAGACTTAGCCACAGTAGTTTCTAAGGATTTCACCCACTCTCACCTTGTGGTTTCTCAGTACCTACGTAGCTGTGGAAGGATTATCTTTCTTTCCCTCCCACGCAATTGATCCTTACCTTCTCTTCCCTGGGCTTTCTCTTTGCCAGTTTTACCTTCTCTGTATTTTCTATTTGTTTGTTTGTTTGTTGCTTCTCTCTGACTCACTCTCCAGCGCTGCTTCCCATCACCCCACACAGAATGTGTCCGTAGGGTGGGGTGCCCTGTGGTAGGCCGGCTCGTTCCTGCTTCTGTTTTGTTCAGGGCTCCTTTGTGCTCAAGGCACATATGTTGTTTTATGTTTTTAAAACAGCATGTTGTATACATAATGTTTAGTAAATTGACTTTTTTTTAAACTTGTAAAAAAAAAAAAAAACTTGTATCCATTCTTCTGGGACTTATTAGTATTTAATAGTGATGTGAACGCACCACAATTTATGTAATTTATTACATAAATTACACACGGGGTTGCAGGAACCATCCTAGTGTGTCTTTCCATATTGTGCTTTTCCTTTAGGACAGTGTGAGGCCCAGTTCTCTCCTGAGGAACCACAGCTGTGATTTATAGCAAGTAAATACACTGGTGTCATTTTCAGGCAGGCTAAGCCAGAGCCCGCCCTCTGTGCTATCAGGAGAGGGACAACACAGGCCCTTTGATCTTTGTTTTGTGAATTCTAAAAATATATTAAGGTACCGCCATGACAGAGTTTGAGCAAGTCTTAGAGTCTGTGATTGTCTCTGTTAAAGTGTTTTTTATAAAATCATATTGAAGTCTTTTCAGTTTAAACATGCTTGAGTTCTTCATTTTAATGAAAGCAACAACCATCATAAAGTTATAGTTAATGACTATTTGACATTGTAAGGCACAGTATAGTGTATTTGGTCTACAGAGAAAAATCTATAGAATATTAAGCTAACCAACAAGCTTTAGTTTGGATCCTTCTTTTTTTCTAATGTTTTTGGTACAGAGTCTCACTGCAGGCTGCTGAGCTACCTCGCCAGCCCAACAAGTTTTGGTTTGGTTTTTCATTGCCTAGCTGTGTCTTGCAGTGACCAGGGCACGGTGGTATGCACGCAGCAATAGAAGACCGACTCAGCCCAGGACGCGCTCTGTGTGGAACTCAAGGCCTGCTGCTCTCTGGCCATGTGCAGTGGGAGGCAGTTTTGTGAGTCACAAATGGCATCCTTGGCACAGGTTGTTCTACATGCTCATTTGGAGAGGATGCTGTACAGGAACATTTTAATAATACCATCTTGCATAAATACAGCTAAATTACAGGTTGCTGGTTCAATTCTCTATAGAAGAAAGAATGAACATTTTAATCAAATTCAGTGTTCTCTCTGCTGCAGTTCTAATTTTCCATAAATCTATTAGATCTATTAACTGCAGATATGTGAAAGTAACCTGGTTGCTGGGAGTCCTCACAGCTTAGAACTGAATTCTGAGACTGGCCATAGCACAGCTGAGTTATTTTAACTTACCAGTTGCCTCATAAATATCCTTTTCATGGATGCAGTAACTATAAAAATAATCTTGAGGTTTCTGGAACTGGGTATCCTGAGAGCATATCAAATTGCCTTTCCCCACAAAATAACTCAGCAAGGAGGAATAAAAGTAATAAATCCACTTAGTATTCCACTGAATCAGAACATTTTTGACTAAGCCATAGTAGGTCAAACCATAGCACATCCTTTGTCACAAATGCTGACAGACAGCTGACGCAGGTTCTGGCTCAGGTCGCTCATGCGGTTGGTCAGCGTAGGTGTTCAGGTAGAGGTAGCTTGAAGGCAGACCTTTGTATTGGTGCTGTAAAGGAGGAAGAGCTTGTTCAGGCTGTTCACTAATCCATCTGACTCTGTGGTTGTGAAGGGATGGAGGCTGCCAGCTAGCGTTTCTGCTTTTATTGAATCTTCCCAGATTCAGGAGGCCTTGGGGTCAGTTCTGGAATTTTCTGGGGAGCACCCTTAGGACTTATCTGGGAAAATGTCAAGAAAACAGTCACAATGTTTTTAGCCGAAAGGTATCAAAGTATCTTACAGATAATCTTCCCTTGCTTGGTAAACATGGTTTAGAACTCACCAGTGAGTCAGTGGCTTCCCAGATAATTATGATGTTAATTTTTCTTTGGAGTGTGATGTTAAGCTTGTGAAGCAGACTCCAGAGCCTCCTTAGATGCTTTTTTGAATATAATCTCCTTGTAGCAAACTTATGCAAGCTTTCCTCAGATCCACCAAACGGCTCTGGCCTGAAACGTTCTCTATCAAGGCACATTGGTAATAGTGACCAGAAAAGGTGGGATACAAGAGGAAGCAGTTGGGTAAGAGCTGTGCAGCCTAAGTCTGATCCAGAGAGAGTATGCCTGCTAGGACACCTGGGGCTCAGGGAGGGCAGAGCAGCAGAGTCCCACCTGGGCGCTTGTTAGCTAATGTTTCTGCTCTTATTGAATAGTCCCATCAATATTCAATAACCGGGTGCCCGTTCCTTTCACAGTCTCCCAGGAGCCTGGCTCTGTGCATCTCCTCACCTCATGACCCATCCTTGTTGGCCCTGCCTTTCTCCATCTGTGCTGTATTTCTCAAACTACTTCTTACAAGCAAAAGTATCTTAGGAATTCTTCCTCCAAACCACATGTGGTTTGTTAGGCCACCTCACAGATGGACTCTGTATCCCTAGCCTGGGCTAAGCTGCAAGGCTCTATGGGACTTCTCATCAGGTAGCCAGGCTGGGGCACACAGACCTGCCGGGGCTCCTCAGGGTTCTGTGTTACTTTGGGAGTGATAGCGCCAACGTAGAGGAACTTTTGGTTTGGTTTTTATTTCGCCGTAAGAGCTGCTGTGTATGGGGCCCCTGAGTTGATGGAAGAATATAGGACCAAACTAGAGAAGCATCTCTGTGGTTTGATGAAAGAAAAGTATCCAGAGATTTTCCTCATGGACAGCAACATTGCAATTTGAAATACCTTTCAGCTCTACATGGTTTGGTAATGACATTTAGTAACAGATTGTCATATGTTAGAACAGATTGTCATATTTTTCTCTCTCCTTCCCGTCACCTTAACAATGACTCTGTTTAAGAGCTCAGGGTCTGAGAGGTGAGTTAAGAATGTGGGTCCTGCAGCTGTGAAATTCATCTTAGTAGAGTTGAAGCTCCTGGAGCTCTATTGGTGTCTTTGAGATACTCGTTGAAATGTTTTCTGTAACCTACTTTGTCCGTAAATTATAATTATCTAGGTGTATGTAACTTTTTTAAGCTAATCAGGAAACAATGCTAGTTGTTAAATAATAATGATTTCTTGCACAAACAGCCATCAGTGGCCTATGTACATACCACGCCGGGCCTACCTTCAGGCTGGGAAGAAAGAAAAGATGCTAAGGGACGTACATACTATGTCAATCATAACAATCGAACCACAACTTGGACTCGACCAATCATGCAGGTATGAAGATTGCCGTCCAACCTAGAACCACAGGCTGCAGCAGCCCGGGTGGATCTGACCTACATCCTGTTATTCCCAATGCTTATGCACTGCTCAGAAGGACTCACGTTTTAAAAAGTTGTTGAAGAACCACATGCATTCTTTTAAGTGTAATACTTGCCTTTGGAAGACTTGGTCTTCAAACCAGTTTGGCCTTGGATACATTTTAATTTCTTATTTTGTTTTGTTTTGTTTCACTTTGGGTGTGTGTGTGTGAGTGTGTGTGTACGTGTGTGTGTGTGTGTGTGTGCGCGCGCGCGCTGCTGGGGTTTGAATTTGTTAGGTTAGCACTTTACACCTGAGCTATACCCCAGACCTTGGTCACATGTTTTTCAAGTGTGATGTGAAAGGTATTTTCAGAGTGGAGCCTACTCCAGTGCATAGCTTCTGCCCCTCTTTTTTCCAAAGTTTGTTTTACGCAGGCCAGTGATTCATTTTTGATCTCTTGAATGTGTTTCCCCGTCCTTTCCCCCCATTATTATGTTTAATTATTTCCTCCAGGCTTTAAATAGGCCAGACCTCTTATTACTGCTGTGTGTGTTGTTTGGGTTCACATCCTAACCACACACACACACACACACACACACACACACACACACACACAGATCCTCATACGAAGCTAACTTGTTTTTGCCTTCAAAATAGCTTGCAGAAGATGGTGCCTCTGGATCAGCCACAAACAGTAACAACCACCTAATCGAGCCTCAGATCCGCCGGCCTCGTAGCCTCAGCTCGCCAACAGTAACTTTATCTGCCCCACTGGAGGTGAGAAGGCTACCACATCTACCCAGGGTCACCTCTGTCCTGTGGCTTCTCCTCATTCTTTCTCTCTTCTCTCGTAATGTGGACTCCAGTTCTGCAGCCACCTCCCCTCTGATCAGTCGTGTGTTCTGGTGAGGGTTGCTCTGTGCAGACTCCCCGCGTGCTTCTCTGTCTAGCCCA
Source organism: Octodon degus (assembly GCF_000260255.1). NCBI lineage: Eukaryota > Metazoa > Chordata > Mammalia > Rodentia > Octodontidae > Octodon > Octodon degus. The sequence continues at coordinate 36,832,577 of NW_004524579.1, forward strand.
GATAACATCCGGGACTCTCACAATTTCATTCTCATGTGGCTGACGCCGTGCGTGGTAACCCGTGCTGGATGTGGGCACTCTCTTTTCAGAACTTTCCCATTCTTGTTGTGTTTTGCTCCTTATTGCCTGTTATCTCATTAGAGCTGCATAATAACTCTTTCCAATACCAGTGCTTATATTGAGTTTTAAACATAGCTGTTGCTTTGATCATTTTTTTTTTTCGTTGACCTTAGGAACTTTCATTGTATGAGCGTTCATGTCTCTGATGCATATCTTTATCCTTAAATCATTGCTGGACATCTGCTTGTGCGCTCTTCTGTTTGTGTTGTTTTAGTGCCGATCCTGAACATCACAAATGTCAGAGTTAAAATAGCCAGAGAGTAAACATTTGAAGTTCTAAACCTGACTGTGCCCTAGCGGTGGCTGTGGGTTCTTTCTTGCTTTGGTCAAGTTGCTGCTAAGCAGGAATAGGTGATTGCTTTTGCAGACTCTAATGTAAATGTTTCGGGTAACAACTACATCATGCCAGGCAGTTACCTTAATCATTGGAGGTTTTAGTTTCTGTGCTCTAAAATTTGCCAATCTGTTCTTTATTAGACTGTGAGCTCGTTAAGAGCAAGGACACATTTTCTCCACTCTGTAAAATCCCTATTCCTAATGCTTAATATAGTATTGTGTATTTATATAATCATATTAATACTGTTGTGTTTCTGATACATACCCAGTGGCTACCAAATATTGGTAGTTCTAAGTATTTAATATTGTGTGTTTAACCAACAACCAAGGAGTATGTTGTAGACAAACAGAAAAATATAAAGCTAGACTGATTTAAAAGAAAATGAGTGAAGAGGGTTTTTAGGAGCTCCTACTGTGTCCATCTCTACGGAGGAGCGTTTTATGGTACCCAGATACATTTTGACCCAGTGGAATAGCACATGGCGAAGAGTTCTAATGCGCATTATTATTCCTTAGGGTGCCAAGGATTCACCCATACGCCGGGCTGTGAAAGATACCCTTTCCAATCCACAGTCCCCACAGCCATCACCCTACAACTCCCCCAAACCACAACACAAAGTCACACAGAGCTTCCTGCCACCTGGCTGGGAAATGAGGATAGCTCCAAACGGCCGGCCCTTCTTCATTGACCATAACACAAAGACTACGACATGGGTAAGGCTGCTGCTGCTTTTCTTTGGCACCATTTCACCTGGAGGTCTGGCATCACTCTCTCGCTTCCCATCCTCAGTGCTCATTTCTTGGAGAGGAGTGGCCTGGAGGCCGACTCCTGGGGGTCTAGGGCTCATGGGCTGCTGCGTGGGGACAGAGCCCGGAGGTCAGGGTGCTGGTCTCAGTGTGGCCCGCATGCCTCACAGAACTCCTGGAGAGGGCTCGTTTTGGCAGCTGCCAAAGTAGGAAAGCGGGAGGCACTCCACATTGCTAGGATTTTGATGTTACTACCTCGCATCTCATGCTGTTGCCATGTTATATGGAATTATAATTTTTCTAACTATATTTTGCCTTTACCCATTTCTCTTTGCATCTTTATTGACAGACCTCCCTTATTTGATTTGTCACTTTTTTTATTGGTTAAACATTTTCATTCCTTTGTGTATTGTATGACTTGGTTGAAATGTATTGAATGACTTGGTTATAAAACCTGATCGCTCTTCTCAGTATTTTGTCAAAAACTATCTTTCCTGTCCTGCTGCACTTCTCTGTGCTCCTAAATCATGAGTGAGAAAAGGTCTGTGTGTTATGCTAACTAGGGCAAAATGAGATGAAATGAAGGTGAATATGTGTATCTTTATATTCCTCTGTCAGATATTTTTTTAGCTGAATCAGTGGTGGCTTTTTCAAGGTAACATATAGTTCTTTTAAAAGTCTGCTGGTATTTCTCTAATGTATAATCTCTAGGCCTACAACTGAACTCAAATGGGTTCTGTTATCATTGGCTTGTTTGGATGCTTCAGGTTGTTTGTTTCCCCATCCAATTGTCTAGGTAGAGTTAGCTCACAGATTAGCTGAGGCCCATCATTTGTGCCACTTATTAGAACTGATGTTATATGAAACCCAGTTAAGTTTTAGACATTTGTCCCAGGCCCAAGTTTGTCAGTGTGGGATCAAATATGAACTTGCAGTTTAAATTCTCCTTTCTAGTGATGGACCCCTTGTATGTCCAGATAGTTCCTGGGACAGCAATATATGTTAAGGAGAAAACCCATACTTAGGTGATATGGGCAGTCATTTATACTTGGTCCTTCAGGAATGTTAATCTTGTTCCTTGAGAATTATTCGGAGGCTGCTCCCTTAGATCCTAGGGACCGTGATGCAGCATGTACGTCCCGACCCATGAGGGCATTCCTGGCCCTTGGGGCCGCCTGCCCAGGCCTTCTCCTGCAGAATGTTTCACATCCTTGGCTCCTAGCAGTGAATGTTAATAGCTGCCATCACCTGCTTCACCAACACACTGATAACCAAAAATGCTCCCCACATTTCCAAACACTCCTTACTGAGCACCTCTCTAAAAGCTCTTCCTATTTGTAGTAAAGGAATTTACTGACCTGCCAAGAACACTTATCATTGAGATCTGATGACATTCATTTGGTAAACTGATAACTACTTCTAAAGCATCTAATGACACAGAGGTTTGTCTGACTCACCTTTTAGTCTGAGATCATATTACAGGTTTGTGGGCCAGATAAGAATGAGAAACAGGCAGCTCTTTGCAAAATAGAGTAACAAAGATTGATTTTAGGTCTTTTTTTGCCATTGGCAAAGAACCTGTGACTGCCCTACAGGTGTTCCCCCTTCCCATACTGCTGCTGTACTTTCATATGCTCAGCCAGAAATCAGAGCCTCAGAAATGGGATAAATATTCAAACATAGATGGATTAGCGTACGGAGCCACTGTGGCTTGCCAACATAAGCTACGATTTGAGTAATTTGAACTAGCTTAGTAATCAAATCCCCTAACCTTTTCACAGCCTTTCACGCCACAACTGCAGTGTAATTGCAACTGGGCAGATTTTATTTTAAATAGCACTGGCTTTCCTTATGCCCAGCATTGTTGTTGAATGAAACCCAGTTTTAACTTTTAGGAGTCCTTTCTACCCAGATACTTGTTACTGACTTACTCGCTCTAGAAGTTTCAGTTGTAAAAACATTTTATTGTGGCGGCTGCTGCAGCAACTGCTACTATTGAAGATCCCAGAGGCAACAGCTGGAAATCCCCCAAGTTGCTGCCCTTCTAAGTAAACTCACATGTGCTGCCGCAGCTGTGTTATCTCCTGTAAACAGAGGCTTGCCCAGAATCTCAGCGTGGAAGACGCTCTCTAGATTGCGTGTGCCTCTCGACAGAAGTATGGAGGAGTGGGGAGCCGTTCGGGTTTAAAATCTGTTTCAGGTTGGTTTTGTGGGTTTGCTTAGTTTTTAGAAACAATAAATGTGAAGGCAGCTTACAGCTAGATGCTTTAGGCTTGAACATTAAAATAGTAAAAGAACCAAACAGGTAGGGCAGGTTAAGAATGAAGAAAATAATGCTTCCTGTTTCAGCTTGGATGCTGTTGATTCTTATACTAACCAGAAGTAGGAGACATTCAGGCCATTTCCCTCTGCATGTCGATAGAGTAAGCTTCCATTCCAGCTGCATTCGTAAGACCCATTTATCTCTATACAAAGGAGGCACACAGCATGCCTGTAGTCTGTTTGGAAATGAATGCCTAGCCACCTTCATTTAATTTTATGGAAAAATTAAAATAAAATTTCATAACAAAATGATAGAATAACAGTAGTTCATACATTGCATATTGTTGTGCTCAAAGTGGTTAGTCAGAGTATAAAATGTGGCATCAGAAATTCTCCAAATGATTGGAACACAAACTTTTCAATGAACTAAGAAACACTAATAGTATAACTACCTTGTATTTTTCCCTTTCCCCTTCCTTCCTTTCCCCTGCCCCCCACCCTAGTTTCTCCTTCTTGAACAATTCCTTCCCCCTTCCCAATACCTGTTACACATTTTGCTCCTCATCCGCTCTTCCAGTTTCCCACACCAGGGAGACAATGCCGTGTTTCCCCGTGCGAGTCTGAGTTAATTCACCTTTAAGTGTGGTCTCAAGTTGCGTCCTCTCACCTAGAAGTGTCTCAGGTTTGTTCTTTACGGCCGAGTAGTACTCCATTGCATACTTCTTTTTTTTTAATGGCTTTGTTTTGTCCCCACTTGAGTCAGGCTGGCAGAGAATGAGTGCTAGAGACTGCCAGCTTGCCATGGAGTGGCTCAAAGCATAGTTTTGGAAGAAAAAAAGGGTTATACCTTAGTCAGGTTGCAGCTTCGCATTTCTACTCAAGTTCAAGATAATAAAATTGATTGGAGACTAGCCATGATTGCTAGTCTCTTCCTGGATTGAAAGTAAAAAGGATAAAGCACTGCTGTTTTTAAAAAATCAATCAATATTCTCATATTTTACATTTTTTTAAATTAGGAAATCCTTTTTAGAAAATACTCATCTTTATACACTCAGTTCAATTTTTTTGACTAATTAAGAGAATAAATTGATTATCCATTGTCCTTACTAGGATGAGTAAGGGGAAAAGCAACCAAGTATGTTTCCATATTGCATTCATTGAAATTCATATCCTATGCAACATAGTCCTAAAGTAGTCCATAACTACCTCTAGTCCTTGACAGCCCCCTCCTGCTGCAGGGATGGTGAACCTTTTAGAGCTGTCAGTGGTAACATAGGCAGCTGCGGCACGCATGCCATAGGTTCACCCCCATGGTCCAATGGCATCAGCTGTGAGGATGCCGACCGACCTCCTTGGGTGGTTTAGGGGACTCATAGTGATTTCGGCAGCCACCAGAGAGCCGTCAGGGTGTGGTTTATGGCAGCAGCTATCATTATTTTGATAGATGTTGGTAAAATAAAATGATATGCCCTCCTAGGGGCCTCTGGCCCTTCCATCCTGTGAAGCCCTGTGCAAGCCCATGTTAGCACACCAGTGAAACTGAACTTTTGCCATATTTCTTGTTAGCCCCATTCCCTATGCCTCTTCTTTAATCTTAGCTTTTTTTTCTCTGTCTCTCTGAATCACCAGAGTTTTACCAAAGATGCATGATTGACTGTAATTCTAAAACACCGCTGACCTTGCATATTCCCTGCCTCCTTTTGGGCAGCGGCTGTCCAGGTGCTTTCTCTAAACCTGGTGTGGTCATTGGCTACACGGGGCACCAAAGGTCTCTTGATAGCTGTGCTCTTACCTGGTCTTGCCTAGAGTTAGAATTGAGTGGGCAGCTTTTGTGCATTTTGATGCTTTTAAACATTTCCTCTAGGGCCAACCAGACAGCTCAGTGGGCTAAGGCGCCCGCTTAGGCAGAGCACAGCAGCCAGGGTTCAATCCCTGGAGTGCTGTGCCAGCCCCGCCCCCAGGGCATGCTCAGATGGCGATTGAGACTGGGTGTGGTGGCACGCACCTGTAATCCCAGCACTTGCGAAGCCTAAAACAGGTGAATCATTACAAGTCCGAGGTGTGTAGTGAGACACTATACACCCTGTAGACCCCGTCTTAAATTCATTTAAAAAAAAAAAAAAAACTTTTCCTCTATCTATAGTTAGCCAATCAAAAATGTTTACCAGATTATCTAAATATTTAATGTATTTCTTTACTGTATTTGTTCACTGTACTGTAGATTATTGGACTCACTTTGTACCACTTCTCAGAGTTTTAAGTATAGATTAGATTCAGGATCAACATTCATTACAAACTGCTAAGATGATTTATTTCTTCAATTAAAAGTTTACAGTAGTTAACAGAAAGCAAAGGTTAATTTTATTTTTGTGATATTTTTTCTTTTATCATTTCCCAAAATTTATCCATGGGTACAACAGTATGCTGTTGACTCAAGGAATTGTTGAAACAAAACTTGTTAGAAACTTGACAGCAGCAGAGGCTGGAAAATAATTGCATTAAGTAGGCATCAGATGTCTTAAATGTTTGTTTTTGGGGCAGATAATATGTTATTCTAATTGACATATTTTTCTCATATTTTTCAAAGTTTTATTTTTTAATCTTTTGAGATTAAATATATGGATTATCCATATTACATCATATTTTCATGGGGGCAGCTCCCAGACTCTACGTCCTCATTATGGCCAAATTTGTATTATTTCTGATACTTCTTTTCATGTAAAGAAACAAAAGGGCTTGGGGAGATAGCTCAACAGTATAAGCACCTGCTTGGCAAGTATGAAGTCCTGAGTTTGATTCCTGGTATAAGTACATATTTCTTTCCTTGGTTCTCTGTAGTATTTTATGAGGCATATCACTTAAGTCCTATAAATTTTTATATTAAAGTATAAATGAGAAGCCAGTGTGCAGGACTCGGTGAGAACCTCAGTAAAGCTCCATAGTTGAGTACAAGAATTCCTACAGAACATAGAGATGGGATCCTTCCTGTACACTGTGTGCAAACAACTTCTCAGGAGCAACCACATGACTTGGCAGCAGACCAGATCCAGAGCCCCTGCCTAGCTTAGGAAGGAGCAGAAGGACTCAGCACAAGTGGGGTGCTGTGCCTACGTATCAGAACCCAGAGGGGCATTTACAAAGCCTTGTCCGCTCCCATCTGGAGTACAGCAAGGGCACCACTGGCACTTTTGTTGTGGTTTCCATGGTAAATCGCTGGGAGGACCCTTTCCTCTGTCACCTTTTCAAAGTCTGGGGGAGCTAATTGACCTTCTCTTTAAATATTTATACCCTTTTCCTTCACTAAGCCCAAGGTAAAGGGAAGAGACTTGAGAGATAGCTAGGCTTTCTGTAAAAACATAGAGATGAGATCCTTCCTGTACACTGTGCGCAAACAACTTCGTTGCAACATCTCAAGCAGGGAAGGAACCCACAACTGCACACACAGTCCCTCTTAATGTCTTCTGTCTTTAACATTTTTCTTGCAGGAAGACCCACGCCTGAAATTTCCAGTACATATGCGGTCAAAGGCATCTCTAAACCCCAATGACCTTGGCCCACTTCCTGTGAGTATACTGGAGTGCATGGAATGGGCTGAAGGTGCTCATTCTTTTATCCACCCAGTGTTGATGGAGAGGGCCTATGAGTCTTCTCCTTCTCCAAGCTTCTTCTACAAGCTTCTGGGGTCTCCTTGGTCTGTGTTTGTTAATAAGGTAGAATTTGTGCTGGGATTCCAAGACTGCACTGCAGTGTATGTGACACCAGCACTTGAAAAATGAAGTTTCTGAACTGCTAACCACTTAATGGAAGGTAGACTTCAAACTAGGACACGTAAGAGGTGTTCCCTGTGGGTGATGGTTTAAACAGCACACATTTACAAATTACCAGCCACTGAGTTCCATCCATTTGTTGAGTTAGTCATGGAAACAAAAATACTGACAACAGTGTGGGAGAAAAAAAAAAAAAAAAAGACATAAGTAATCACAGGAAGTCACTTAACCTGCAAATATTTTGAGTTTTTTCTCCCTGGTGGATGACTATTTATAAATCTAATGTTTTACCAGTTTGTTTTCTTTTGGGGAGTGGAGTTCTTTGGTCCAAATGAATTTTGAGAGAAATCTCATTGTGCATCCTCCTGCACAACCTGCCCATAAAGAAAGTGGGAGGGTAGGGACCAAAGCTGGATGCTAAGACTAATTTTAAATGGGATGCATGTGTGTGAGTGTGTCTGTGTTGTCTTTTAAGCAGAAGAGCCTCTCCATTAGCAAAAAGCCCAGTATCCAGTCAACCAATTTTGCCCCTCAGGAGGTGGAGCTGGGGCCCCTGTCCCATAAAACAGGATCGCAGCTCCAGATTCAGTGCTGCCCAGCAGTGGGCCCCACTGCTCCCCAGTAGTGGCTCTTCACCTCTTACAAGACCTACAATAAAATTACTTTTACTTTGCACTGGTCTTTTGCTCTCCTTCTTCCTGCTCTTTCTGCATCAGAGAGAGAGACAAACTCAGCCACAGTGAGTCTGGGGACCCAAGATCCCAGACCCACTGGATGTAACAGTTCCTGAGTTTGAATAGTGAGAATTAAAGGCAGAGCATACCAGTGTGGTGGTGTGTTGCCACTTAACATAGAGCCACTGTGTCTAGCATGCTTATATTCACTTGCCTTGCTCCTCCTCCCTCACTGTAGTACTATTTATTTAACCAAATAAGCTTTGCAAACTCAACTTCCATGTGTGCTGAGGTTCTGTGTGGAGTTTTTCAGGTAGCACCCGTTTGCTGTTCATCACACGGGGAATGCATCTGAGATAGGGGACGTATGAGTATGGGTAAATAGTATCGGGGGTCACCGGTACCATCTATGTTTATTGTAAAGCTGTACCTTAGGAGAAGCATTAAGGAAAGTTCCCTTGATACTTTAAACAGTACCTGTGATAGTAGTAGACATGCTAACTAATGTTTGCTCTCTCCGCTCCCCTTCGCTGAATACCAGCCTGGCTGGGAAGAAAGAATCCATCTGGATGGCCGCACGTTTTACATTGACCATAGTAAGTAGGCGCCGCGCTGGACACACAGGTGTTGCTGGGGAACGGGAGCAGGAGGGGGATTCAATTACTATAGTGAAAGCTTTGTCGTTTCACTCTTTGTCCAGGCAGCCAGGTGGTATGTGGAGAGAATGACCCCAGAGAGTCAGTGCCCTCGTACGGTACTGTGCCTTTCCCCTGAGCTTGCTTTCCAGTAGCCCATCAAGCTTTCGCCCAATTTGATCTTGTGACTTATTAACTTTTTTTTATAATTTTTTAAAAAAAATTTTTGGTTGACCGTCCCTTGATATTTGCGCTTTTATTAAATACACTCTGGAAATAGAAAATAAGATTAGAGGCAATGATTTAGTCAAAACAAATCTCTGTGAACAGTGCATTTAGCTGTACGTAAGTTTTCAGAACAGTGCCTTCAAAGGTCTTATGGCAAGACACTTATTCTGACCTTATTTTCTATTCATAGCATGTTCCCTTGCACCCAACACACTAATAATATATACAATTGTTTTCTTAAAATTGTAGTGTATTTGCTGAAGACAGTTGCTCCAGCCCCTATGAATAAATGTGTGGTTTCTCATTTCAACTAAAAATTACACTAATAAATGTTTGCTTTTAGCTGATGGGTTTTTTTTTCTCATTTTCTTTCTTTTTTGCCTTTTGATGTGACATGTTCTTCATGGGATCATATTTTTATAGTGCCTAAAATTTCTGAAAAGATGTGTTAAGACTTCAAGTAAATGTGAAGTTTAAATGATGTGTGCTGTTTGGTAGCATTTCAGTTTTTGTTTTCATCTGGCTCATAAACAAGAGGTGGTCTCCAGGTTTACCCACATTTTCAGAGCTAAACAAAAGCATATTAATGAGATATTTGCTGAGAAGTCTGGCCACAAGGAATCCTTAGATATATAGCGCTTGCCTGGCTCAGGCATGGTACCCTTCCGGAGAGTACTCGAGCCCCAGTTGCGTGTCAAGGAGACCTTGCTCCCAGGCCCATAAGTGTAAGGCAAGTTTATGACACACGTACCACAGCAGACTGTTGGTTACCATTGAAAGCTCCAACAGGGTCACCATCCCTGGTTGCAGGGCTAATATAAATTGAATTAAGCAACATGCCCCAACAATTCAGAATTAAACCAAAAGCAGAAGTCTGTTGTAAGGGGCAGAGGGCTGCCTTTGGAGTTAAATCTGCTATTTCAAGACACACAGGCTTAGTTTTCACCTTTGATCAGAAAATCATTCTCATTTGCATAATTTCTAGAACTTTACAGTAAGCATAATGTTACTTCAAATGCTTTAAAATGCATGTGTATACACCACTTTCCCCTCGGTATATTTACAATACTACTTTTCAAAGAATTTGCTAAAACCAAGGAAAAGTCATACCGATTTTTTCCATTTTAAAAAAAGTTTCTGGTTTTTCTTCTCAGTTTTCAAAGAAAAATGTAAGTAATACTGATCATTTCATTAAAACAATTTCTTAAGCAGTAACACTGCCTTGTTCTGTGACTCACAAGGATTTCACTCACAGTTGCTTGTTCTGGTTCATGGCCTAAGGTCAACCTGGAAAGGACTTCGTTCTTAATGTACCCAGGAGTTAAAAGGAAGAACATTGCTAACACAAAGAGGTCCACTGCTGTACACTAGAAACTAAAACTGTGCAGTTTCCCTAGGGCTTGGTGGACCTCCCAGAGGATTTGGTAGATGCTCAGTAAATGGGATCTTTAAGGTGGGTCATGGAGTGCCAGGGTGATAGTCTCAGAGCCGCTGTGCTTGAGTGGGGTGGAGAGCACCTGTCTGAGAAGCAGCAGCTCCCCGCCACCCTGCTCACCAGGAGGTGGCAGAGGCCGATGCTTGCTGGATGCCCGCTGCTCCTGACTTCTGACCCATCCATTACTCCAGAAAGACCATATCGAGAGCCTAATGGCTCTGAACTTTACAAACACATTTATCATCATGGATCTGCAGGTTAAGATCTATTTTTCCTTTGTACAACCATATTGAATGTTCCTCTTTAACAGAGAAAAAATGAGGTGCCAAAAACCATTTAAGAAAAAGACCTGTTTGAAGGATCTGTTAAACCCCATTAGCTTTTAATCTTGCATGTCTGCGCAGTCGCTAGTTTGCCAAGGTTTACTTGATGGAAAATGATAAAGCGGAGCTCATGTCAACAAATGAGCTCATTTACCTTTCCTCCCAAGTCTAGTCTGCAAGTATAAAATCCCTACATTGTTCACAGGCTTTGTGGGGGCAACAGATATTTTCCAAAATAAACTCAGGTACCTGACAGATAATATCTAGGGATTCTCTTACCTTCAGAATTTTGCTGTCATAATATCTGCAGGATAGAGGTCACCTTCTGGGTACCACTGCATCACACCCACAATCAATTTATAAGCTGTTCAGAGCCATGCTGTCTTCCAACATAGCTGCGACATGTATGCACTTGGCCTTTAAGTAATTATTTAATTCTTCTTGATAAGTTAGATATTTTCAAGATTAACAGCATTCAACCTTAAAGACTGTATTTCAGGAACAACCAGTGTTTAATTCTAGTCTTCAGTTCATTTTTGTTCCATTTGGTTGACATTCATCAATTAGCACCTATCTCTTGGGCCTGGCATAAAAACTTCAGGGAAGAACTGGAAAGGAATATCTAGCCCTCATGAGAAGGATATCATGCTTCTTAAGACCACATATACCCAGCAGCTGAGTAATTGACCACAGGCATCTTAAATACAAAAATTAAAAGAAAAGGAATTCCAGTGATTCTTGGGTAGGTCTTTTCTGCCAAGATTCTTGCCAGCCCTGATAGTAGTGGCTAAATGGGCTGAGTTTCTCATCCTTCTACTTCTTTTTTGCCTTTTTACTTGAAATATAATGTCTTAAAGAAGAAAAGCAAGTTTAGACTCAAAAATTCTTAAAAATGTGTTACTGGCCACCATTCATTCATGTATTGACAACACTTAGCTTCAAAATTGATCTTTATTTTAACCACACAGAAACTTGAATGGTTCTGGAAGGTTCTGCTTTAAAGGAATTTTTTCACCATCAGCTTAACTCAGTCATTGAAAAGGTAACATACTGAGCTCCTGTTATATACCAGAACCAATGTCAAGTGGTAGCAAGATAGTTGACACACAGCTCCTGTCTTCAAGGGGCTTACATCCACATGGAGTGACAGGAAAGAAGACACCTTAGCTGTTGTCAGCAGTGTAAACCAGTTATTTGGATGCTATGTGAGGGAAGCTGGCAAGCGTGGTACAGAAAGGGTTCTCTTGCAGATAAGTTTCAAACCCAAGAAGCATTGTGCCTGGCAGGCCCAACAAAGAGCAGCAGGTGTACAACTTTGTGCACACTAGGCTGTGTTCAAAGAAAGGCCACCATGTTCCACCTAACTGGTGTGCAGACAAGGCTGGTGTGGCACCCAGGCCAAGTCATAGGGTGTCTTGCAGATGAGGGACCTCTGGTTTACTCTGTAAGCAGTGTAGAGCTCGAAAGGGATTTTCCAGAGAGGAATGGCCATAGTCAGATGGGAACTTTATGAAGATCCTTTTGGCAGAGTTGTCAAGAAAGTTTTGAGGGGGCCGGGGAGATAGCTCAGTAGAATAAGCACTTGCCTGGCAAGCATAAGGGCCTGAGTTCAATACTGGGTTCTGCAAAAAAAAAAAAAAAAAAAAGTTTTGCATAGGGTTGGATAAGACCAGGGCCAGAGAAGCATAGATAATAATCAAGGAGAAAGGTGAATACCCCAGTAAGAAGTCTAGGAGGGAGGGACAGTTCAGTGTCCAGCAGGGCATTGTGGTGAGGCCTGGGTCCTAATTCGAACAGTGAATGGATTGTGATACAGCTGAAATGGAAGAGGCGGTCGTAGGAACAGTTTGTGGTGATAGTCTTCTGGTTTGCTGTGAGAATCCAGCTACAGGTGGATGTGTAGGATGGAGCTTGCAGTTCAGGTCTGGTTTGGGAATCATTTGGAAGATTTGGGAGTCCTCAAGTGTTAGAAATAGAAAATTTATATTCTGTTTCGATGATAAAATCTAGCTAACACAGTTTCAATCCAAGTTGGTATTTTAAGTCACCATTTTTACTGAGGTATATTTTGCATTCTTTATTTGCTTGGTTTTTATTTTCCATCACATTCGCAAGCTTTACTTTTGAAAGTCTAATGTTTTCAAGGTAAAGGACCCCAAAATGCCTTTTGCTTCCACTGGGGTTCTCAAAAACAGTTGAAACTTCACGTAAATGTTCTGCCACCATGAAAACAAAAGATTCTTGACTGATCTTGTACCCAAGGAGCTTTTCTTTCCACTTTATTTCTGATTTAGTTAAAGTAAGACCAGACCTTTGGTTATCAAAGCTGAACTTATTGGTTATTGCCAGCCCGGTTTCAGAGTAAGAGTGTGCAGGGTTACTTTTTAGGCAGTTTTCTTCCCCTTCTCCCCTTTTTTGACCAACTTGGAAGACCCATCTCCTCTAGCCTGGCCTGCCTATATCTTTCATAGGAACCTGTTTAGCCCTGGCCCTCCAACACAGACAGAGGGACCCCTGGCATCTCCTCCTGTAGGCACAATTATAAACCTCTAGTGACCCGGGGCAGCTGTTGTGTGTTGTCACCTGGATGAGCTGCAGTGTAGGGAGCACTGAGCAGTCATGTTCTCCTTGATTCACTTGGAAGAAGGAAAATCCCCTCTGTCAGCCTCGCCAGCAAGGAAGTATTTCTCTGGAGTTTTCGCTGGCTGTGTCTAATTCTTGTCTTTTGGACTGCCATAGTTGCTTTGATTTTTGTGTGTGTGTGAGTGACGCATGTAGTGGATTATTCATCTGTTCAGTGCAGGATTCCTAATTGAAAGCAGTTTTTCAACACCCTAAGCAAATAAAAAAATATTTGAAATGACAAAAAATCCTGTGTGTTTGTTAACCTTCTGAGGCACAGAGGCCTTTTTTTAATTAAATGAAAAATCAAGATCAAATTATAAATCCTTGGAAGGACAGGGGTTTATAATTAAAATGACAGCAGATTGCTTGCCAAAACCAGGGCAGATATATGGTTTCACTTTAGTTGTGCATTTTTGATTGAGTATTTTGAACTAAACAGTATGTGAGAAATTTACCATGTAAAGTCTAGTTGCTTTCTAACCCAGGGGCCCAGAATAGGGGAGCAGACAACTTTTGAAGAATCCAGAAATAGTTCTTTCTAAAACATACTTTATATAGAATAGATTTGAAGTAACCTTTTTCTTTCTTTTTTAACATTTCAGATAGCAAAATAACCCAATGGGAAGACCCAAGACTGCAGAACCCAGCCATCACTGGTCCGGTCAGTATTCTCCATTTCTGATTCTTTGGTATAAATTTTCGTTACATAAACATGTGTTTCTTGTGTGTTCTGATTATATTATGCCAAGGACCTGATGCAGTCAAGTACATTGACATTCTTCCTGTGTCCTGACCATCTCTAGGTGTGGCTCTATGTGCCTTTTCACAATAAAGGGGGTAGAAGTGGTTTGATAAAGGGAGCACACAGTTAGACGTGTTTCTTCTCCTTTGTAAAAAGATAACTGAAAACTACAATCAAAATCTCCTCCCTTATATGAAGAAAAATCAGTTAATGTATTTGTATTGTCATTTCTTTAGGCCAAAGCTAATAAATATGTGCATTCAAATCTCTCAAGCTTAATTATCTGCAGGCCTTTCTGATGAGGTTGCTTCCTTAGGCTGCTGGCAGAGTCAGTCTTAACTCTGCTGACCCGTTGGCTTTCTCATCCCTGCCAAGTAGGAAGAGTCCATTCTGACTTACGTGCAGTGACCTCTGAGGATGCTTCCACACACTGTGTTCACGGAAGGAGAGAGAGTCCTCTTGTGGAACCCTATGGATGGTTCTGCAGGATGGAACTACACGTACCATATCCTAGTAGCTTTTGCCCTAGCTAAAGGCATGCACTGAGATAATTTGAAATTATAGGAAAAGCCCCAGGTTCAGTAAAAACATTGTACATTTGGAGGCCATTTAAAAGATTGTGGGCTAAGAGTATACCATCATGGTACAGTACTTACCTAGTATATATGAGGTTCTAGGTTCCATCCCCAGAACTGTCCCCAAAAGAATCCTCTAAAAGACAGAAAGAAAAAAAAAAAGGAACTACATTTTATTCTTTCGTGCAATAATGGGGGCTGGGGAGGTAGCTCAGCAGGATAAACATCTTCTGGCAAGCACAAGGCCCTGAGTTCAATCCCCAGTAACCCCCTGCCAAAAAAAAAAAAAAAGAAAGAAAGAAAGAAAGAGAAAAACAAGAAAGAGGGAAAAAGACAGAGAAAAATAAAAATGATGGAAATTAATTTGAGGGCTGGCCACATAGCTCAGTGGACTAAAGTGCCTGCTTAGGCAAAGCTCAGGGACTGGAGTTTGATCCCCGCCACACACATGCTGTGCCAGCCCTACCCCCGGGGACCCACTGAAACTGCGCATGGTGGTGCACACCTGTAATGCCAGCCCTCAGGAAGCTGAAAACAGGAAGATTACTATGAGTGGGATCTGTGTAGTGAGACCCTGTACACCCTGTACTATATACAGAAAAAAAAGAAAGCTAAGGGTCCAATAGTTACATTTAAAATATTAAATTTGTCATTTTGATCTGATCTAAAATAGTATTTTAAGGTCTGAAGATTTGTTTAGATGAAAACTTAGAAGATATCATAATACAAATGTACCTTGATAACTGACACCCCTTCAGCCACCTTTTGGGTACAATTGTTGGATTTGCTCAGCTATTTTGGGGTTGTTTCCTATTCAGAGTGCTCCCCAAACAGTCATGTACTTTTTCTTCTGTGTAGCTTTGAAAGTCTTGCAGTGGCTTGGTTTCGGACGTACAGTCACAGCTGTTTCTTAGCACAGTGTTTTCCATTCTGCATCACTGAAAAGGAGCTCAGTTCGAGAACCACTGTGATCTTCAGTGGCAGAAAATGGTTCATGTGATCATTTAAACTTCAACTGCTTCAGTCATTTGTCAGTCACCTACCTTCACTCCAACACTTGCAGTCCTTATAAGTGTTAAAATTACTTAGCCTTATATGTTCAGGTAGACTCACTTTCAAGAAAGATCTCTTTTTCTGTTATAAAAGACCTTTGTTTACTTTTTTATTATTATTCGTGATACTGCTTTCAGTAAGAGTATGTATGATTAGGTGATTATTAACAATGTGGATATTTGGCTTTTGGTATATTCTAAATACTTGGCAATTTTCATATGATTTTTCTTCTTGACTATGAATTATTTGGAGTCTACTTTTTAGTGTTTAAGAGTTATGAGAGGGTCTCACCTATCCATATATTATTTCTATTTTTTTGCATTGTAGTCAGAGACTATTATTGTCAATGAATATTACAATATTCATTCAGATATTTGAAACTTCCTTGGAGGCTTGGTCATTTTTTGTTTTTCATTTTTGTTTTGGTTTTTTGTTTGTTTGTTTGTTTGTTTGTTTGGTTTGTTTTTTTGTATTTTTAAAATACCTGGGTTTTCTTAATAAAGTGCATAGTACAGGTCGTGGTTGTCAGGGCGCCAGCATCACCCAGGAACTTGTACAAAGTGCACATTTTCAAGTCCCAGTCCAGACCTGAATCAACAGCTCTGGGGAGCTATTACCTGTCTGTGTTTTACAAAGCCTTCTCAAGGAGTCTAATGTCCAGCAAGGCTGAGGATGGTCTCTCTTAGTCTTCAACTCTGTCTAATCATGCTCCCATTAATTAATTAATTTATTTTTTTATGTTTTATTTTATTTTTTGGCAGAACTGGGGATTGAACTCAGGCCCTTGCACTTGCCAGGCAAGCGCTTATTCTACTAAGCTACCTCCCCGGCCCCTAAATGTTAAGTTTAATGGAGTATAGAATTTTTTTAGTGTATTTGGTGCAAGGCCTCTCTACGTAGCTTGAACTCTTAGTGATCCTCCTGATTTTAGCCTCCCCAGCACTAGGATTGCAGGTATGCACCACCACGCCTGGTCTCTGTGGCCGGCTTAGTGCACACAGGGGCAGGCCAGCGCAGCATGTGGTGCTGGGGATTGAACCCTAGTCCTCGCACTTGACTAAGCAGGCACTTAGTCCACTGAGCTACCTCACTGGCCCTTAGATAATAACGAATTCTGAGTTATTTTCCTTCAGTACTTTGGAGATAGTCTTAGGTGTCTGTGGCCTTTGTAACTGAAAATGAGACATTTGCTACCACAATTGTCATTTCTAGTGGTAAATCTTTTTTCTGATGGTTTTGAATTTTTCTGTGTATCTGTCATGATCTGCAGTTTCACTGCTTTCTCTTTGTTTATCCTGCTTTGAACTCAAGATTTCTTGGTTTGGAGATAATATTTTCCTCTGTTGTTACTTCTTCACATATTATATTTTTCCTACTGTCTGATTATCTGGCTTTTTAGCTCCAGGCATTTGGTTACTTTTCTATCTTGTCTCTTCCCTGTCCTTCTCATTCTCTTCTTGTCTTCTTCTTCCTTATCCTCTTCTCCTCCTTCTCCTTCTCCTCCTCATCTTCCTCTTCGTCCTCCTTCTCCTCCTCCTCGTCCTCCTCCTCATCATACTTCTCCTCCTCCTCATACTTCTCCCCCCTCCTCCTCATCCTCCTCATCCTCCTCTTCGTCCTCCTCCTTCTCCTCCTCCTCGTCCTCCTCCTCTTCGTACTCCTCCTCCTTTTCCTCTTCTTCCTCCTCCTCCTCCTCATCCTCCTCCTCTTCGTACTCCTCCTCTTTCTCCTCCTCTTCCTTCTCCTCCTTGTACTCCTCCTTCTCCTCCTCATCCTCCTTCTCCTCCTCGTCCTCCTCCTCATCCTCCTCCTTATCCTTCTCCTTCTCTTCCCCCTCCTCTCCTTCCTCCTCTTTCTCTTCCTTCTCCTCCTCGTCATACTCCTCTTCCTTCTCCTCCTCCTCCTCGTCCTCGTCCTCCTCTTTCTCGTCCTCCTCCTCGTCCTCGTCCTCGTCCTCCTCCTTCTCCCTCCCTCCCTCCCTAGTGTGTGAGTGCATTGCTAGACAGTGAGCTCTTACTCAGTTCACCTAGTTAATTCTTTCTTAAGGTTTTATTTATAATTTATTTTGTCTGTTGCTTCAGTAACTACGTTTAAATTTCTATTTAGTCTTTTAAATTTTGCTTTGTGTTTTTAGACATATATCATTCTTTTATCATTCTTTCATCATCACTCACCACTCCAAAAACACTTGGTGGCCTCTTTCAGATTGTTCTGTTACCTCTGGTCCTGAGGTATTAAATCTTGTATGCCTGTGAAGTCTCAATGGTGATTTAATACTGTTTCAGTTTAACATGTGCGACTGTGTGTGTGTGTGTGTGTGTGTGTGTGTGTGTGTGTGTGTGTGTTCTCATCTTCACTGACTTACTTGGGGCTTTTGTAAGTCCTGACTTGTATTTAGAGTTGATTTATTAGCCTGGGTACATCCCACTTATGATAACTGTGGGCCTCACGTGAACTCCTCTGATATAGGCCTGAGATACGGACTTATTATAGGTCTTTTGTAATTTTGGGGGGTTTTTTCCCCCCCGCTGATGGTCCTAAGTACAGGGTCAGCCTCCTTGCAGCTTTCTGGGGCAGTTTGGTAGAGTTTCGTTGTTCCCTTTCAGAAGTCAGAATCTAGGCAGAGGATTCTGAAGTAGTCCCGGGGATCACAATTTTGCATCTCCGGAGGGAAGATAAACACCTCCACCCAAGCACCTATGTCTACAGATAGTGCTTATTTATTTCTCTGATGTTGAGTCTTTCTAATTATCCAGTACCTATAGTTTTTCTCTTTTGCCCAAGTTCTGAAAATATTAGCTCTAGCTAGACATGGTCGCAGATGCTTGTTACCAGCACTCAGGCTGGAGTAGGATTATGAGTTCAAGGCCAGCTTGGGCTCCATTGCAAGACCCTGTCTCAAAACAGAGGGGAGCGAGCCAGCCTTCATACGTATTTATGAGGAGGGTGGTCCTTTCTGTGGAGGCTGAATGAAGCATTACTGTTAATCGGTATGCTTTCTCTCTGACGGCGCCGCCCTTAGTAGTACCCTTGGGTGCTACCTGTGCGTGCTGTTAGGATGAAACCCCACTCATGCATAAGTTCTTAACCAGCTGACGTAAAACTCCCAAGAATCCTCCCAGAAAGACAGGGAAGCTGCTATCATCCCTCATGTATCAAACACTCTGAAATCAAGCATGAGACCAGGCCTGGGACCCAGATGTACTGACATCTTCCACACTGCACGGGAGCACCGGCATCAGCTGGTGGATAACTCATCACCTACACAATAGGGTTTCAAATAGGTTTATTTTACAAGTTAATTCCTATGAAAGAAAATGAGATGCCAGATTTTCAAGAGAAAACAATTAACCTTGGTTTCTGATCTAGGAAACGTAAGTGTAATGCTCTTCAGAAGATTCAGTGGGTGGACATTTTTGTCCTGGTACATTGTTGAAGGCTTTTCAGGAGGAGAATTTGAATCTGACCTTTACTTCATCCTGAGAACTAACTACCTGTAGAGAGGAAAGACTGTAAGGAAAATAATGATCACTCGGCTTCCATGCATTATTCTCCTAGAAAAGGACATCTCCACCTACATCTAGTCAGCACCCATCAGGTTACAAGGCAGGCAAGAGAATGGGTGTCTTAGGCTAGGGGCAGCATTTTGAAATCTATTCCTTCAGCCTTAGACTGTGGCATATGCTATGATGATTATCCGACAAGTGGTAGTCTCCTTAGAATCCAGATCTTCGAAAGCCAACATAAGAGAGTAGAAGGAAGCTGTTGTTTTCACATGAATTCCCTTGCATCGCAGTTCATCCTACAGAAGGCTGCAGCGGCAGTGCTTTCTCTCCCGGGACCTGGTACTCCTTCCTCTGGTTGTTTCCTCCCGCCTCCCTGGTATCTATTCAGAGGTCCCCTCAAGCTGCTTCCCCTGACCATCTCATAGAGACCCTGTACTGTGTGTGGATCTCTTTTTTTATCCTCACTCATAAAACTTATCTCTGTTTATTCACTTATTTTTTACTGCCTCTTGCTCCCAAGAGCTTGGAAGCTCCCAGCAGTACTGGGAAAGGAATTCTTGCTTTATGTACAATCATTTCCTTAGCATTTGAAATGCCCAACACAGAATAACTGCTCCAGGAATATCTGCTGCATGAATGAATAAGTGGACCACCAAAGAGGGAGGCGGCAAGGGAGAGAGTGGGGGGAGAAGGATGGAGGGAGGGACGGAGAAGAAATTTTGGTTTGTTCTGTGCTATCATGTTGATGATGTAGTTATGTTGGTTGTCTCTGTTAGCTTATGTCAGGACAGTATATCCTTGTCCCTGTGTTGGTAACTGTCCAGATCCCATGAAATGCATGGGATTGTGTGGAAAATTAAATGAAGATGGGCCTAAAAACTAGGACTAGAGCATAAGCCTCATGCATTGTCTTTAGAACATCCTTAAGATATGTAAATTCAATGTGTCAAATTCAAAACAAATGGCACATAAGGTAGTAATTCTTTTGTTTTAGGGTATCTATCTGTGTAATCAAATCATAGAGGATGGCAGACGGAAGCTTTTCTTCATTTTGGCTCTTTATGGTCAAAAA